>NC_081847.1:52708647-52998647 GCF_963259705.1 Myotis daubentonii | reverse complement strand
CAGCCTCCTGGCCTTTGGAGGACTTTTCCAACGCACTCTGGCCGCCCAGCAGCAACTTCTTTTCCCACCGCCGCCCCTTCCGCGGTAGCGCGAGGCACCGGCCGACCCACGGCCACGGCCTCCCTGGCCTCCCCGGCCCGTCCGGTTTCTCGCAGCGCCTATAAGTTTCCGCTCCACGCGCGGGCCCGGGCGGGGGCCCGGCCTCCTCCCAGCTTTGGGATGCCGCGGCCTCCGGGGGGAGTGTCGCCCGCGGCCCCCGCCCGCCCGCGCCCCCAGCGCCCGCTCCCTGGCCCGCTCCCCACGGCGCGGCCGCGCGCATTACCTGCCGAGCGCCGGGGGGCCTGCTGCTTCCTCCTCGGCATGCTGCTCGGGCCGCCGTAGCCTTCGTCTCAGCCGCCGCCGGAGTTCGCGGGGCGCGGGGACGCGGGGCCCCGGGCGCAACTCCGCGGCGCGCCCAACTTTGGCCTCGTCCCCGCGGGCTCCGGGCTCCGGACGCGCCGCGGACCGCGGGGAGCCGCTCGCATGGACCGCCGCGCCCGGGGCCGCTCAGGAGGCGGCGGCGGCCGCGCGGGCCGCGTCCCGGCCGCCGGGCTGCGGGCGGAGCGCGCGGGGCCTGGGCGCCGAGCCCGGAGTCATCCCCGGCGCGGGCCGCGGGCGCAGCGGTGGGCGCTGGGAGGGCCGGCCCGCGGCCCGCGCTCCATGCTGCCGCCTCCCGCCGCCGCGCTGCTGCTGGCGGGCGCTCCTCCGGCGCCGCTGCGGGCGCTGCCCCGCGCCTTCCTCCGCGAGCCGAGAGTCTCCGAGCGCAACTTTCTCTCCCCCCTCTTCTCGCGGTTCGGGGGTCGCGGCGAGTGTTTTCAATGCGCGGGTCGCAGTTTTCTCATTGAGCGCCAGCGAGGCCGATCCAGGCTGTCCTTTTCCTCCTGCACTTAGTCTAAGAGGAAGAAAGCAAACAAGACAGAGGAGTGAAGCCCCCTTACACACACGCGCCAGGGGGAGATGTCAGGCGCTGCTCCACCTTCCAAACAGTCACAGATCAAACAGTGTCACCCGGCCGGAGCGCCACTTGGTGCCACTTGGCTTTGCCGCCAGGATCGCCGCTTCTTCCAATGCGAAATCTAATACAAACACATTTTGATCATGGATTTTTGGCCGGTCTTGATCTTCCAACAGAAAAAAAAAGAAAGAAAGAAAGAAAAATACACAAAAGCCCCCCCACTCAAAAAAAAAAAAAAAAAGGCAACAACAACCCAGAGAGTGTGTGCAAAGGGGCGCAGAGCCGACATTCACTAGGTGGGCGAGATGAGCGTGGACTGTCCCCCCCCCCCAAACTCCTGGGAGAGAGGGAGATGCACTCTCGCTCTCTCCTCTTTTCAGTGAAATATAACACACATTCCGATCGCAGAGCTTTCAGACAGTCTCAACTGATAGACAGACACATCGAGCTGCTTTTCCTGCTTCAGTTTTTACTCCTCCTCCTCTCGCCAACGTCACCCTGACAATTACAAATAGGTCTCTCACAAACCATACCTGTCAATCTTTTTAATTGCTTTGTTTTCTTTTTTTTCTGGAGCTAAACAATATGACACAAAAAAAGAAATCTTAATACAGCACAACATAAAAGATTGTAGTTTGGAGAAAGACACTGAGGGGTTTGTTATTGTAATCCACTGGCTGATACTGGGTAAAACCATGTGTTCTAAAGCCAAGTTAAGTAGACACTGGCAGATTTTTAAACCTGTTAGTACCCCCCACACACACACACACACCTTGTACATTCATACCACGTACCCACATAGACATAAACTACCCTTGGATGAAAAATGTCCTACATTTAAGATAAAAATACCTGTGTCACCTTGGCAATCTTAGTTTGGGAGTTAAATTTGCTTGGGGATGGGTGGCTTTTATATTTTAGTAATTCATGGGTAAGTGCAAAGCAAGAGGTTTTTAAAATTGAAACGTATACTTTTAATAAAAAATTCAAGATGGACTTAGCTCATCACACGAAAATGTGGAAAATATTTAATTTGGTCCCTCTATGAAAAGTGAATTGATTATTTGGTCAATACAGACAATTAGGGAGAAAATTGACACACTGCTACTGCAGCTCTCTCTAGCTGGGTTATAAAATGAGGTCTTCATACATCATTGCAACGTCTCCAATTCAATTAAGTCCTTCAGCATCCCCACCTAGAAGTTTAAAATGTTTATGTGCTCTGGGAATTTGGCCCTCTGGTTTCCAACACGTGTGTTCTCTCCCAATGGGTAACCTGTATCTGTCTTGTAGAGAGGCTACTTTAAAAATTCATGGGAAAACACGAAATCTAGGCCAAAATAAGTAAAATGGCTTAGTTCATACAACTTATATGGGGCAAACTGAGGGGCAGAGATGCGAGCAAGGCGTTTGGGGGACAGGGGACCAGGAGCCTGGGGCTCAGAGGGGGCACTGAGCGCCTCCTCCCCGCCCCCCCCGTTCGGTGCTTGAATGCGCTCACCAGCAGCCAGGGATCCCCACGCAGCTCAGGGACCCGGCCGTGCCCCGCCGCCCCGGCCGCGCTCGGGGTTGATTCGTACCACCTTGCAAGGAAGTGAACGCTTCGCACGGGAAGGGGAGGCGCCTGTGCCGGCCACCGGCCGGCGCGCCTCCGAGAATGCCCGGAGCTGCTGCCGGCTCCCGGCCGCGGTGAACGTGGGACACACGGGACCCCTCGGCGCCCCCCTCACCCTTCGGAGTAGTCAAATCCGGCTTTTAGAGCGTGGAGAGGGTGGGGATATCCGGTGCCTCCCCGGCGCCGGAGGAAGGGGGAGGGCGGAGAGGCTCCCTGGCCAGTCTGCGCCGATCAGATTCAAACCAAAACAAAAAGATTAAAGGAGCAGCTACCGGAGCGGCTGCGATCCTCCGGCCAGGACCCCGGGGGTGGCGCGTCCGGGAACGCCGGGGGCTGCGAGGACTCCGGGAGCTGCGCGCCTGAGGGGGAGCGGGCGCCCAGCGCGGAGGGGAAGGGGGGGAGCCGAGGGGAGGGCGAGGGCCGGAGGAGGGGCGGACCCACCGGCTCCGCCCGCGCCAAGCCGAACTCAGCTGCCCGGGCTGGTCGCGACCTTGGCCTGCAGCGGCTCAGAAAGCCGGCGGAGGCGCGGACCATGCTGCGGCTGGCGCCCGCCGCGGCCCGAACTATCGTGGACATGTCGTATTCCCGCCACTTCCTGGACTTCCAGGGCTCCGCCATCCCCCGCGCCATGCAGAAGCTGGTGGTGACTCGGCTGAGCCCCAACTTCCGCGAGGCCGTCACCCTGCGCCGGGACTGCCCGGTGCCACTCCCCGGGGACGGAGACCTCCTCGTTCGAAACCGGTGAGCCCGGCGCGCGCCCTCGCCCCGGCCCCGCCTCTCCCGGGCCGGGACGTTCGCCTGCGTCCCCACACCCGGCGCGCTTGGTGCACCGCCTGACTTTGCGAGATTCTGGGAAGTTGAACCCGCCGCCATCTGGCGAAGGCGAATGTAATGTGACTGTTGCTGTTGTGAATATCCGATGCCGCCGAACGTCCTCATAACTGGGGGTTATTTTAATTTGGGATTCCCCTCCCCTCCCCCAGTCCTCCCTCCTCCCCCTCCCGCCCCCGAAATAAAACCGAGGGGACCCAGAAGCCGAGGCTTCCCGCCTGGCCCACCCGCGCGCACCCAGGGCTCCTGCGTTCACATAGTCTTTAGGGTGGAGCAGGGACAGCCTGGACCCAAGCTGCGACCTTTAGGTAACGTGCTTTGAAGAAAGGAGGCCGGGGACCAGGCTGGTCTTCCTGTCCGCTCCAGGTTGGCAGTAGCCGCGCAATGGCAGAGCCTGTCTTTGAGTGTGTTGGTGTGCACCTCGCTGGTGTCGTCTGCGTGTTGTCAGTGATGTGTGACTGCTGTCCGTGCCCGGAGTGTAACGACAGGTCAGGCGTGTGGCGCGCGTCCTCGGCGTCTGGGGCGGGGGCATGGCTGCGTTTGCCCGCACGTTCTGCAGACCTTCGGGGACACTGGGGTTCTTGCCTGACCTCTGTCTTTTCCTCCCCTACACTCCGCACCTTAATGTGTTTCCGCCTCACTAATCTTGGGTAACTGGTGAGGCAACAGGAAGGAACGAGATCTTACTCGGTGGAGCCAGGCCCTCGGGTCTCTCCGGGTGGGTCCACTCCCCGCGGACTTGCAGGCGGGGCGTGCCTGGTGGCTCCATCCCCTTCGCAAGAGCAGGACTTCTCCGCCTGCTCGGGCCAGTCCGAGGGGTTACAGTGTTGCATGTATCAGGTTGAGTAATACTCCGAAGGGAGGAGAAAGTTCTGATCGTAACTGTGTTGTAAATTGTGTGCTAGCAAGTACTCTCAGCCCCCTGCAAGGAGTAGCTGGATGCAGCGTTTAATGAGTCCATTTTGGAGATTCATGTCAGCCTTCCAAATGATATTGCAAGACTGAAGAATTCTGCTCTCAACATAAAACTTTTGGAAACGTGTTGGAAATGTAAAAATTTAGTGAACCAAGGATGGGATTGAGTAGAGATGGGTGGGATGTGTGTGTCCTTTAAAAAGTTTGCTACCGTGAAAACAGCTTCAGAGGATTTTCTTCATTATGGGATGCAACGCTAGGGCTGTTCAGGACATGGGTCCCGCCAAGATAAAAAGGAGGGCTTGTGTGTGTTCGGAAATACAAAACACACCAGTGACTTGCTGGAAGCTGAGAGGAGCCCCAGGCTGAAAAGGCAAAAAGTTTCAGATAGGCTTTTGTTTCCTTTTTCTGATGAAGTACACTATTGATTGATCAGTGATATAAACACACACAGCTGCTTGAGTCAAACCCCTTTTAGAAAGGGGTTATGGGATGGGAGGGGGCCACTGAGCCTGGCGGGGGTGGGGGGTGGTTAGAGCACTACTGGCGGCACCTTGAGGTTGGGACCACCCTCCAGCCGCTTGGGTGGAGGTGGCTCCAGCCCCGCATTGGTGTTCTCCTGGCCTCTCCCCCAAGAGTGTACATCAACTTCTAGGACACCCCCCTCCTGAGACTCCTCTCCCTTCACACTCACAGTCCCCCTCACTGTCCCCTTCCCCACTGGGTGTCAGGGCGCCCCTGGAGCTGCATCACTAGCTTGAGTCTTGGACTCCAGGTCAGTGCTCTGGACCACCGACTCTCACATTTGGAGCTCATCAGTTTGGGTTGCTTTAAGATCCATACCTGTTCCCCTCCACCTATGCCAAGAATCTCTTTAATATAAATAGTATATTGATATGAACAACTTGACCTCTAACTTCTACCTGGAAGCCCACAACAGAAAGAAAATGGAGCCCGTTTTCTGCCTGTTGGCAGGGGGCAGAACCTCTACTTCCCCTCTCCCCTACTCAGCTGGCAAACCTGCTCCTATCCCCCAATTGTAGGGAGATCCTTTATTCTTGCACACAAGGTCAGCGGAGGTGGCATTTTACGGTCTCTCTCTCTCTCTCTCTCTCTCTCTCTCTCTTTAAGAATAGAGGCTTAATAATTCACTGAAGGTTAGTTCATCTTAATTCTAGGCCAAATCTCCCCAGAACAGTGTTAATTACATGAAAATTTTATGCATGCGCTTCTCCTTTTTATCATGATAAAACTGCTCTGGAATGAATAGATTAATCCCAAATTTACTTATTTGGAAAGGTGTGTGGAGGTCTGACTTTTTCTTTCACTTGGACCACTTACACATCTCATAACATTTCAACAGAAAATACAGATTCTTTCTTCGCAGGGAGGGAAGTGCTTTTAAGCTCCACAACCATTAGAATAATCAAGTTCACCATTTAGGAAAGGTGTGAGAAGGGTACATAAACTCCCCCATAGACCTACAATTGATGTTCCTTTCTACAGTTCTCACCTTCCTGTTTCATACATCGGAGGACAACTTCAATGTCCTGTCCATTACCAGATCTCAGAAAAGAAAAAGAAAGCGAGTAAGACTCCCTCCGGTGAAGTCAGTTTGAGCGCTATTTTTAGCATTTTTAGTACCATAATGACACATTATTTCGTTTCTAAATATTTCTAACGATTTTCTGCTCCTGTGTAAGAAAATGGGGCTGAGTTTGCGGGGAGGGAAAAGAGAAGGGGGAGGGGATGGGGAAGGCGTTTTTTGATAAAGGGTTTGTTGCTCACGGGAGGGGAACAGTAGTATTTCTTCGGATTCTCCAGGCCAAATTGTTTTTCTTTTTCTTTCTTTCTTTTTTTTTTTCTTCTTGTTATTTATTTATTTTTAAAATAAGTAGCTGGTTTGGACGACTTTGTCTCCCAGTATTGAAGGCATTTGCTTCGGACTAGAGTCTTCGCCTTGGGTTTTGTTCAGAGAAAGCGTCCCCCTCCGCCCCGAAGGACTGCCCTGTTTCACAATAAACATGACGAAGGGGCTCAGCACTTTTTAATATAAATAAACGGGCGACTCTAGAAGGGTCTATATTGGGGGAAAGCCCACCTCGTCCTGAGGTTTCTCCACATTACTCTTTTGAGTGGATCCTGCCGTCGGGTCGCTGGAACCCTCATTAAAAGCACATATTTTAAATTAAAGGGGCACAAGCGAGCCTCCCAGCGCGCGCATCCTTCCCAGTGGTCTTTCCCCTCTCTCTCCCCCTTCCTGTCCCCTGCTCCCGACCCGGGCCCCCCCTGTTCCATGGCGGGGCTGCTCTTGAACTTGCTTCTGGTGGAGTGGAGCTCAAGGGCTCCGGACCCCCCAGGCAGCTCTTCCCAAAGCCCAGATAAGGACCTAGGCGCATCCGGGCCCTGGCGGGTCCCCACCACCCTAGGAGGCCTCGCAGCGTCAACACAGGGGTCTGGGGAAAGGCGGGGGCCACGCCAGAGGCCGGGAGACACTGGAGAGGGCGAGGTTTGGGGAATCTAGACTCGCCACCAGCCCGAGATTCCTTCACCGCTATGCAGGCGATTTAGAAGACGACAGGGAGGTTGGGAGGAGGGGGGGTCACGAAATATGGGGGTGTCTAGGAAGCCAAGGTCAAGGTCCAGCCTCTAGCGGGTCTCTGTCCACGGGCTTTGCGCCCCGCCACGCAGGGTGCTCAGGGCTACCCCAGAACTTGACCTGCCCTGGGCTGGAGCGCCATGGTGAGCGCGCCCGCAGGACCCCTGCCTAGCCCCGGAGGCCGAGGTCCCCGGTGCGGACCTGGGCCACGGCCCCTCACCCCAGCGCTGGCTGCGCTGCTCCAGCCGCTCCTGGAGTGGGAGACAGTGATCCTGCCTCTAGTTGATGGCGGTGGAGAAGCCACGCGGGACCAGACGGTCCGGCAGTCAGAGGCGGCCCTCAAGTCCAAGGGAGGCTGCCGGGGAGCACTGACTGCTGGCACCCAGCAGGCAGACCCTGGCGCACCAGGGGGCTTCCGGGGAGACGGAGACCGGAGGCCACCTGGACGGGGCGTGCGGGGAGCCTGCGGGTGTCCTTCCCTGCTCTGGGGTGCGCCAGACGCAACCGCAACCTCTGACTTGATGTTTTAGGCAAAGCCCCCATGGAAAACTCAAGCTTCTGCTGATCGAGGGCAGCCACCCCAGCTCCCAGCAACGCCCCACTGCCCCCTCCCCCACCGCCGCCACCACGCACACACTTGGCCCTCTGTCCCCTTGGCGTGCGTGCCCCCTCTCTCAGCGTTTCTCCTGATCCGTGCGCTGCTGGGTTTCCCACCTCTCCTCTTGGAAGCGGTAAACCACAGCCTGGGGAGGAGAGGAGCTGGGGCTGAGTCCTCCTCCAGCACCGCTTTTCTGCTCAGGGGTCCTAGGTGGGGAGTGGGGAGGGACCCGAGGGGCCGGCCAGCACCGTGGAGTCCCTCCGAATCCTAGGCGGGGTCTCCCCACACAAGAAAGGCGCCTCTCCAGCTGAGACTGTGGAAACGCCAGAGGGACCAGACTGAGGGGGCTGGGAAGGGTTAATGGCGGACTCCCCACTTCTCAAGCAAACCTCACTTCACTTTCACCGCAGGAAGCCTTCCCGGAGTTTGCCTTACAGCCTAGGCTGGGTCTCAGAGAGGCGCTGCAGCTGGGCTGGGCCCTGGCTGCTTCTAGGAAGAAGGCAGCTGGCTCTGCTCTGGGGAAGCTGGCCCTTCTTACAAAGACGGGGCCTTGAGAACTGAGTAAATTTCAAGGAGAGAGAGAGAGCAGCCTCCCCCTCCTCCCCAAATAGAATACAAGCATCTTGGCATTAAATGCCAAATGGGAAACCTGCAGAAACCATTTCCCCATTTCTCATTACTGCGTATCCTTTATGGGAATGGAATTCTGTGGCTCTTAGAACTCAGGGAGGCTGTGTGGTATGCTAACTTCTGAAAGCTGCCTGATGAGCTAGAAAGAAACGGTTTCCTGCTTTCTTTCTACAATATGCAGAGAGCTCTCAGTACTGTAGACACACAAGGCAGAAGCATCAGGGAGCATTTTTAAGGGCAAAGTATTACCGATAGACCTGTGGAAGTGGATCCTGGCACAGAGCAGTTTTGGTTTATTAAGTTAAATTAAAAGTGAATTATTTTAAAATGACCTACTTACCAGCTTTGCTCCTGCCACCAGATAACACCATCCTTTCAGTTCATTACAGGTGGAAATGACATTTTTAGGATCCTCCATTATGTGCCTAAGCCACCTCCTGACATTCTTAGTTGACGACTTTCCCTATCCCCCCCCCCCCTTATGTATCAGGATATTTCTGTTATGAGGTATACTTAGACGAAAAAAAGCTGGTAAAAGTACTGGCCTCGCAATTAAATTGACTCTGGATACCAAAGTGAAACTAATCATCTGGTATTAATCAACTTATGTCTCTGCTTCTTGTTGAGGGAAAATAGAGTGACGATATGCTTTCCTTTTCATCTGAAAAGGACTGTAAAATGTTGAATGTTCCATAAAATCTCTCTCCTCTTATGAGACAATTTTTGCTCAATTAATCAAAGTGCATATTTTCACACTGGACATCGTTACATCAGAAAGAAAATTTGCTGCAGCCACTCTAACAATGTTTTGAAACCACCCCTGCAGTAATGACCTTGCACATTCCATCAATCTTTAATAATATCATTGTCATTACTATTATTATCTGAAGTGTTAAATTGTGGCCAAAATCAATACTAGTGTACTTGGTTGAATATATTTTATCCCACTGTTGTTTTTAACATCTTTGTTAAGAGGCCAATTAATTTCCAACTCAGCTCCAGTGAAGTTTGTGGATAAGAAGGCTTCCTGACATATTTGTGGGTGTGTTTTGTTTTTTTGATTTATTTCTCCTTTTAAAAGAAAGAGGAGGGAAGTAAATGACATATGAAATAAATAACTTGATGTTTTAAAGTGATTGAAATTATTTCTAAACTGATGACAGCAAAACTCTGGTGGCAAATCACTGTTGAACTAAATACTCATTTAATTTCTTTTCCTCCACTGAATATCAGGACTGGTTTTTTCATATTCTATCAGAATGTATGGCTAAGCCAGCCCCCCACAGTCACCAAATTAGAGGGATTTTTTGAAGTGGACTATAAAGGCCTTGAGAACAAAACACCTTAATGTACTTTTGTGATTGTTTTCTTCTAGATTTGTCGGTGTTAATGCATCTGACATCAACTACTCAGCAGGACGATACGACCCTTCAGTCAAGACCCCCTTCGATGTAGGTTTTGAAGGTGTGGGTGAGGTGGTCGCCTTGGGCCTCTCCGCCAGTGCCAGGTACTCAGTTGGCCAAACTGTGGCTTACATGTCACCGGGCTCTTTTGCTGAGTACACAGTGGTGCCGGCCAGCATTGCCACTCCAGTGCCCTCTGCCACACCCGAGTACCTCACCCTGCTGGTAAGTGGTACCACCGCATACATCTGCCTGAAAGAGCTCGGCGGGCTGAAGGAAGGGAAGAAAGTGCTGGTGACGGCAGCGGCTGGGGGGACAGGCCAGTTTGCCGTGCAGCTTGCAAAGAAGGCCGGGTGCCACGTCATTGGAACCTGCTCTTCTGACGAGAAGTCTGCTTTCCTGAAGTCCGTTGGCTGCGATCGTCCCATCAACTATAACACTGAGCACGTGGGTACCGTCCTGAAGCGAGAGTACCCCGGAGGCGTGGATGTGGTCTATGAATCCGTGGGGGGTGCCATGTTTGACTTGGCGATAGATGCCTTGGCCACCAAAGGGCGCCTGATAGTAATCGGGTTTATCTCTGGCTACCAAACTCCTACTGGCCTTTCGCCTGTGAACGCGGGAACATTACCCGCCAAACTGCTGAGGAAATCCGCCAGGATCCAGGGCTTCTTTCTAAACCATTACCTTTCTGAGTACAGAGCATCCATGGACCACTTGGTCAAGATGTGTACCAGTGGAGACCTCGTGTGCCAGGTGGACCTGGGTGACCTGTCCACAGAGGGCAGGTTTACTGGCCTGGAGTCCGTGTTCCGGGCTGTCGATTACATGTACATGGGGAAAAACACGGGGAAGATTGTAGTTGAATTACCTCACCCTGTCAACAGCAAGCTGTAAAAACCGAACAATGGCATAAATCAGAAGAGAAAGGAAGTGGGTACTTGATGCTTCAGAATCACTCAAATCAATTTATTTTCAGTCATTAATGGAGATAATATTTCTTAAAACGAAAGTAAGTTGTTACAACATAGGTTTCTCTTTTTCTTCCCTTTTTTTCTTTTTTTACCCCTCTCTTGAAAAAAAAAAAAAGTGCTAATAAAACTTCCCTCCATGGCTCAGAGGTAAAACCTTTACATTCAACCCTTTGGTCATGGACAGTCTCATTCCAGATTTTATTGTTCCTGGGAACTAAATTAATTCCTGATGGGAGAGCTGATCAAATCAGTATGTCTTCAGCTTGATGAGATTTTAAAATTGGTCTTAAAAATAGTTCACAAATTCTTTGCTTTGGGAGAGTTTGGTCTTGGGCTAATGAGTAGTTAATAAGTGAGAGACACCGCAAAAAATCAGCACTATTTCCGAGTGCACATTCTGAGGAAATGGCCCTCTGTAGCCTATAACTCACTAGCCAACTATCCAAACAGAAATTTGGAGGGATTCTTCCAAAACTTTGATTTTGTTAGATTATTAGCAAAAATGATCAAGCGAATACAGACCCATCTAAAAGAAGTCAATTGTATTAGAGGCTTTTGTGCCTGCGAGGCACATGTGGAATGGAAAATTTCACTCTTCCCTTAAGCAAATCGGTGCTGAAACCGTACACAGGCAAAAAGCAAGGTTGGGAGAGAGGATAACAGATTCGGGGGCTTTAAGAACTTAATACATGTCCAGGAAAGGTGTGTGTCCCATCCACAGTGAGGGTCCGCCTAACAGAACATGGGCCACGCAAGGGCAGGCCGCTCTGGGCACACCGCGGGAGGGTCCTCGCAGACGCCGGGGCAGAACAGAGCAGACTGCACGGCGCACAGTCGGGACCAAGATCTACAGCAAGAACACACTGGCTCTGTGTCAGGCTGTCTGGCATGGAAGGTGTGTTTCACCTCTGATCATGGGAACAATAGCAGCCCCTGCTCCTAGGTTTCCGTTTGACTTCTCCCAGGTTCTGGTGGAGTGAGATGCCTCTTGTCCCGGGCATCTGATGTCACACATGAACGTAACGAGTCAAGTGCCTTCTCTTCTGAATCATGCCTGGAGCTGATCCGCCCGCCTGCTAACCTTCAGCTCACCAAAGACGGCTGCAGCCTTCCTTGTGGACTAGGAAATCCCACGGTGCCTCTCTGATCGAAGGCAGAGCCCGCCAGATGATTTCACAGCCCGGGGTTTCGGCATCTCTCACGTGCTAAATAAATAGGAAGACAATTAAAGGCCCAGAAAACTTGGTGACCATATTTAATTTTTCTTGCCTTCCGTCTGAGGAGGCAAGGGACTGCTACTGCCCCATAGCTGTTCGTATCTGTTTTACAAGATTTACTCATTTTCAGGTACCTAATGTCGCTGCTAGCATGCATGCACAACAATACAATTTATATGGTAAATGGGACCAAATCACGGCTTCACTGAATGTTATGGCTGCACTGAAGGGAAATGTCACGGTAAATAGCTGCCAAATTATGGATCATGCCGAAGTGTCACAACTGCACTAAAGACAAATGGCACTGGAGGCTATTGCCACCGCGGGCCTGTGAGTTATGAGGGAGGGTAGCGGCCTGATGCGAGGCTCTTTGTGTCCTCATTATAGCAGAGGGTTACCGGTGCAGGGGACAAGGGAAGCCGGTCCAGTGCGGGGCTTGGTTATTAATCTGTCCCTTTCAGCCCTAACGGCTGTGGCAGAACAGAGAGGGACTCAGCCTGGCTTTCAGATACACAAACACACAAGGGAAGGGGACACGTTTCACGAGCGTAACCACCGGAAATGGCTGGTCACAGAAAACCGTGTCCATCAGACCATCTCATCAGAGCATAGTATTAAATTGAACGCGGTGTATGTCTGCTGGCTGGGTTGCTCCTTATGCAGGTAGACGTGTGACGTGGGAAATCTAAGCAGAAATGCACTGCTCCCTTTGTGGAGACTTGACGGGGGAGGACATCGCCAACTAAATTGCTTCTTCTAAACTGAAGTGTGTCCCGGTTTCTTTCATTTTAATGGGAGGGTAATAAAGATGAAAGACCAACATTTTTACTGATGGACCCCTTAAGCTACAGAATAGAAATTTATTGTGTTTTTGAAGGAATACACTAAATTCAGCTATGAAAAAAAAAAAAAAAAAGTATTTTTTTTCAAACACCCAGGTTTGAAATAAAATCTAATCTGAAACCCTCATGTTTTCTCTCTCCCCAAACTAAGGAACCACAGCACAGGCTGTTTGCATTTAATCTCAGGAAACAAGCATGAAAGATTCCGCCCATTCAGATAATGCCAAAAAGATGTTTAAACTTTTTTTTTTTATTCTTCTGAAAAATGATTTGTAAATTGAGGGTCATAGTTCAGCACCAGTTTCATCTTCTGGTATTATCATTCAAGACTAGCCTCTAATGGGAGGTGAAGTGGTGCAAAGCTCTCAACACCTTTCTTCTGAACTGTATTACATATCACAAAAGTACATCCATAATTCAGGGCAATTGTCAGTCTTTGTTTTAGAGACAGGGCTGGGGCTGGGCGACCGCGCTGGATGAATTAGTCCTTGGTTCTCAGGGTGGCCTCTCTGCACGTCAGCCTGGAGGTCTGGGGCTGGGCAGATGGAGGATTTGCCTCTGGTTAGTGCACAGAGAGGAGGGATTCTCATCCCTCACCATTCCCTCGATTTCACATTTGTTTAGCATGCAAACACTACAACAGTGTCATTTCAATCCCTTTGACGATGACTTCTGCTGTTGACTGATTTCAGCATTTAAAAAAATCGGAATAGTTTACAAAACAACACAAGTTTTGCATGATCTGTCCTATAAATTGTTATTCTGTGATTGCATCTGAGTGGGGTTTCTCAGGAGGCGGACGGAGTTCTGTAAGTGGAATTACGCTCAGTATTTATCTAATGAAAGTGCGGGGACAAGTAGCTGCTTGTGATTAAAATGAAAATCCCGCGTTATGTACTTAAGGAACATTCCTGCTAATGAGGATGTAATGTCCTCACACAACACAGCCCTTCGCTCTATGTTCACGGCCACAAGATGCTGGAAACTTGACAGATGATGTCATTTAAGACACATGCCTGCCGTAGGGACCTGCTTTTTGGCTTCCTGTTTCTGGCTTTTATTTGGTTAACATTTCTAATGGCCACCTGACTGGTAGTGGGTAATGTTTTAACCCCTTTGTAGAATTCCCAATTAGTCCAAATTTACTACATTTGGGGCCTTCAGAATGGGACAGGGAGTGTCAGTGCTGAGAATATTTTTTGTGATCACTTTACCACAAGGACATATGGGATAAATACCATCTTTTAGATTTATATAAAAACAGATGAGCACTGTGCAACTTCCAGAAAATATATGATACAGAAAGAGCAAACACAATCAACGGTGGGGGATCATTTCCTCCGGGTTCCAATACAAGTTTTATGAATGTGACCCAGATGCGAAATGGCCTGATTTGATGGACTTGTAATTACTGTTCCCTATACTTTCCACTCTCTTGTTTTATTAAATAACATTTGTTATTTATGGTACTTATTTAAAGACACAAAATTTATCTATGAAAACATGGCTAGTTAATTTTGGGGGCTTTTAGAGCATTGTGGTGTTTTTTTTAAATTAGATTTTCTGTAACTAATTTTTTTTAGTTATGGCCCAGAATTAAAGATTTAGCATCATATTTCAGAAGTCAAAACGCAAAACTCAGGGTTATCAATGTCGTTGGGCATTTTTTGACTTTGAATTGTTTTTCAACACCTTTATCATTATGTTATTTCAACTTATAAAAGGAGGAGGGTTTGATATGAGAACTGTATTGCTGTTATCATGAGCGAAGTATGGGACATTGGCAAAAATTATTTTTAAAATGCTAAACAAAGTACATAATGAACATTTGACCGACATGTTATAGTTCACATAACTCTTGACCTTAGAATTCATTGATATTCAAAGAACGCCAGACAAGGTGCATATTTCAGTTACGCGTGCTTGCGTGTTCTCTATCAGTCAGTCCTTCACTGGGTCTGAGTGGCTGGTGAGATGCAACAGACAAACCGTGGCCTGGGGTCCACACCGTCCTAAGCATCTACTGTTGACACCGGATGTGCCCACAGCACAGCTGCTCCGCTGTGCTGGCTCAGAGCATCCTGGAGGCACAGCCCCTCAGTCCCTCAAGCAGTAGGGTGAGGACTGCATGGGGTATAGTTTGGGGAAACTAGCAAGTGCCTCATGCGCCTGGGGAGCCCTGAGCCAAAAGTGCAGACTCCAACGGCCCCCCAAAGGAAGCCTTTCCCTTGAAGAGCACTATCTGACATTGTCTTTCTGCCAACATGAAATTAAAATAATAATTAAAACACACCCTGCTGACTGGTGGTGGCATCCAACACAAAAAACAGAACTGCGCTTAGAGCTCAGGAAAACGTCCCGTAAAATTGCCAGCTACTGCTGTGCGTTACCCCCTCCACATACACAGCTCAGCCGCCTCGGGGTGATTTGGACGACCAGCTTCCTTGGTCAGTGGGAGTCGAGGAGCATGCTTAGAGAATGAAGGGGGTCCCTTGCTTTGCCCTCTGCCCGCACCTGGGTGATCAGCCAGCAGAAAACTAGACCTGGAAACAGCCGGGGTGCTCCGTCCTTCCTAAATGAGAAGACGCAGTTGTCCTTTAAAAGGTAAAATTTGGGATTTAAGGGCCATCTAGTTCTGCCCATTTTGTTGAGACAGAAGCCGAGACTAGGAAGAACAGGTGCCTTGTCCAAGGTCACTGGACCCAGAAATGGGGCTGGAGCGCAGATGTCCCCAGTGCCAGGCCATCTTTGTAGGACGCCCTTTATAATCCACCAAGCTCCCTCGGCACGTGCCTGAGTAAAAGTGTCACAGAATAACAACTGGCCTTTATTACAAAGATTTTTGTGGATGAGATGATGACCAACCCAGGAAGAATATCACAGTTCTGACCTCAAAAGTGTGTTCCACTAGCGACCCCCTTTAATCCAACACAAGGGTCGAGAGCATCGGATTCTGTCATCTAAACATCACACAACATTTGGGGAGTGGGGGAGAGAGAAGTAACTCAGTGGAATTAATGTCTGAATGCGCACAATTTAGTTTTAATGCTACAAAAAAGGTCTCCTCGCCTATCAAGGGGTGTCAAATAATGAAAATCAAATCAAGAAAAGCTCTATTTTCATGTATTGGTTTTTTTTTCTAGAGTGGCTATAGCTGCTTCTCTTATCACCTCTAGAAAGCTGATAACGTTTGACCATCATATTGTAACAGCAAACTAGCTAGAATCTGAATTTGCTCCCCTGAAATGGAATTCTGAGTCCCGCAGACTCAGGGCTGTGATCGGTGGATGGATGCGTTCTTGGCAGTGGGGAGCGCAGGAAGGTGAGGGGGTGTGTCTGGGGAGAGGCACGCTGGGTCCCACATTTCATGCTCACGTGTGGCAGAATCTCATGTTCTGTACAAATGACAGGTCATAATTAAGACTCAGAAACAAGCCCTTCAGAACCACACAGCATTGAACATTCCCGTCTTTCTACATCACTTCTGTCTTCCTTGAACGCATGCATAACAAGCATAAACTTTCGACTTCACACGAACAAATCCTTTCCCAATAGAAACAGCTTCCCTTAACATTGAAAAACCCTTCCCGGGAACGGCAGCAGTGACAAGGCAATCTCGTTCTGTACAAAACCTCATTTCTCACCGGGGACCGGACGGGATAGCGGGCCCTCACTACGTTGTCCGAATTTACATTTGGAAATTGAATTGTCTCCTTGAGGGTTTTTTACTCAAAGTAACTTTTGGAGAATTCCTTACATCGGGCACATCCAGGTAATTGGAATGAGACAGAGCTGGAGGAGCCCCCTGTCCCAGCTCATTCTCTGATCAGTAGAATTAAAAGGGCTATCATTGTCATTATTGAAGAATATTTATCGTCTCAACTTTTACACATGCTTTATGTAACTTGGAACTGATGAATTTGATGTATTAGCGTACAGTGTCACTAATTTCACTTCTGCACTATTAAATAGAAAAAGACTGTTGATTTCCATTCTAGAGATGGGACTGCGTATTGAAATAAAGCACAGGAAATGACTCCCTGGATTGCTGAGCCCCTGGTCACGCAGAGATGGGGTCCATGGACAGTTCTCAGACTGAGGCTGTTTGCACTGGGGCGGTGCTTCTCTGATGTCATGGCTCCCACGCAGCCCCTGCTGCAACACAGGGCCGGCGCGGCAGGTCCACAGCGGGGCCTGGGAACCTGCATTTCCCAGGCAATGCCCAGGCTGCTGGTCTGCAGACTGGACTTTGAGTAGCAGGAGCTGGATCTGAGCCTTTGAAAGACTCCCATCTTGCAAAATGCGGTTTTCCTCTAAGGTGTTTCTGAGCCGCCTGGAGGCTCCCTCAGTTGCCTTTTATCATCACAATGTCAACTCCTTTAAAAGGACCGTCCATGGGCTGTCGGGGTTCTATGGTGGAAACTGTTTCCACACAGTCCTCCTGGGTCAGGAAGGACGTTCCCGAGGGGTACAAGGTGTACCCTGGGGCGACTCAACTCAGGTGACCCCAGACGCCCTTTAACTCCAGGCAGATCATGGAAGGACCGGAAACCGCTGGGTTCCTCCCACTGAGCTGGCATGCTGCTCCTGGGAGTCAGAGGACCTGAGATGGAGTCCCCTTTCCCAGGATGGACACCACAACGCTGGGGAGACTTGGGACCCACAGGAGCCCAGATCGCTTCTTTGTCTCTTTTCTGTCATCCTCTGTGGGGGAGCTAGAACCACACTGGCCAGAGCAAGGGAAGCACCTGTGGGAATGTCCCAGCCACGTACAACGTGCCAGTCCCTTCCCCTCTTTGCCTCTGGAATGACAGAGGCACAGAGGAGACTGGAGACGGTGTGGTCGGAGGTGTTCCCAAAAGGAGTGGAGACTGCTCCCCACACCGTGAAGCCAGAACCGTCGGTTATGGCCCTGTGGCCTCAAGAGACGTGAGATTAGAAAAATGAGAGGAAATACCATGAAGCAGACAGCAGTCTTGACATTCATTACCCCTGTGATCCTTCCCACCCAGAAGTAAAAGAACCTAAGTTTTCTTTTTAAGTATAACACAACTAGTCTATGACTGGTGCACGGTGGATCTTTATTACGCCCACAACAAGCATACAGAGTAGTGTATGAGCATATTGCCCTAAAAAGTTAGGATGCTTTGGGGTGCCAAGTATCAGAAAGTCCAACGGAAACTGGCTTAAACATTAAGGAGAGTCATGTACATGGCAAGTTCGGAGGGAGGGCAGGCTTCAGGCTCAGGTTCATCAGGGATCCAGCTCCACTTCTCTGGGACCCTCTTCTCAGACTGCTCACCAGATGGCTGCTGGCAGGAGCAGGCTGTACTCTCACTCCGACCACACCCCGCCCACCAGCTCTCCAACAAAAGGCCTCCCCTTATGCTGGATCAGGTCAAGGGACCCTATAACTGTGTCAAGAAGAGTATCCAAAACGCTAAAAACGTGTGGTCCTGTTCAGGAGGGGCAGGATGGATGCTGGGGAGGCAAACTACTCATTGCCCCCATGGAATCAGTTCTGGTCAACTGTGAGAAGGCAGGAGCCCCTGTTGGGTGGTGGGGAGCGGGGGGGTTTCCTCGTGAACACCCTTGGGCTCCTTGAAGCCAGGGACGGAGTATGTCACGGGGTCTCCGCACCTAGGAGCACGTCAGGCATTTAATAAAGGTGTGTGTGTATATTGCCCTGAGCCCGAGCCAGGCTGATGCTGGGTTTCTGCATGAGGAACCTCAGCACAGAGCCCAAGAGCCCTCGCCCTCCCATTTCCTGGGTGCTGGAAGGTCCTGAGTGCACCTGACTCTGAGGAGGGAGCAGCCGGCTGCTGGGCGAGGCCATAGCAGGGGTCACCCAAAGAACAGCTCAATACCCCCAGTTTTCTAAAAAAAAAACTAAAAAAACACACAAAAAAAACAACAACAAAAAAAAACAACAACCCACTTAGAGCAAATGAAGGATGGGTCATTTTGCAACCACAGGAAGAATGGAGTTGTGTGTGTTAGTGTTAGTGTGTGTCTGTGTGTCCGTGTGTCTGTGTGTGTGTGTACCCATGTGCCTGTGTATCTGTGTGCGTGTTTGTATGTGAGTCTGTGTATGTGTGTGTTTGATTGCAGACGTGAGGCCCTATACTCTGTGTATTCACCTTGTCCAAGCCTGTGAAGGTAGGGTCATTGATAGCAGCGCCCTCCCACCCAAGCACTATGTGCGGGGCTGTTGCTGGCAGGAGCCTCCCTCCGTTCCATCCTGCTGGCCCTCGCCCTCTCTGTCAACACTCAACTCTCGTCCACAGCAACCTGTCTAGGCTGCCAGACTGCAAAGACGGTAGCATTATTTGTCAACACTTCCGGAGGCCTGGGCCACCTGCTCATTCTCAACTGACATCTTTGGGTGTTCAGTTAAAATGGACCCGGGTGCTCGGTGCACAGGCAGGCTCCCTCGAGTGAGGACTCCACGTGGAGTGGGAGCCGTGCACGAGCAGCAGCAGCAGCAGCAGCAGCAGGAGGAGCCAGCTCCCGTGCTGACAGCCCACTCCCCACACACGCGGCAGAGCAAGGACGGCCCCTATTACATGGCTGAGCGGGGCCCGCGCTGGCATGCTGTCATTCTAACGTGTGCAAGTCAGCAAGCTTAATTGCTCTTGTCCTTTCAAGATGACTCTCCACCAACAATCTCATTATCGGACACACATGTTTATTTCCATTTCCAGAGCCTTCGTGCAGACCCGAATGCAATGAAGGAGGAGAAAATATTATGTTAACCAACAGCATTGTTTGTTCTCTTCCTCCCCTTCCCCCTCAGAGCATCCCGTGCTCCAGAGCTCCCACTCCTCACGGTGGGAAGGTCAGAGGCCTGGCTGGGCCCCGAGGCCCCAGCTTGGGCTCCACTGTGCGCTTGGGTTGAGCAATGGGGGGCATCCAGCCAGGTGACACGTGTGGTAAGGAGCTCCAGAGGACACCCACATACAGGACAGAGGCCCCATTTGCCCAGCTCAGCGTTTGAGTCTCTACTGTCAGGTGCTGTCTTAGTGGTGGGAGCGGGGTCCTGCCTGCAGGAACCTGCACTTCATCAGGGAGGGGGCACCTGCACAAAGAGCCAGACGGGGCACTTAACAAGCACCTACTAGGCGCCAGGCTTTGTGCTAGGTGCTTGGTCCATTCATTTCACTTCATCCTCAGAACAGTGTGCTCTGGACTGACACTGTCCAATGGACATGAGAAGAGGCATCAATGCAAGCCACATGGGAGCCTCAGAATGTTCTAACAGCCATATTGAAAAGGGTGGAATTAATTATCCCAATATATTTTATTTAGTCCAATATATTCAAACTATTATGCTGCAGCTTATAATCAATATGGAAATTACTGAGATACTTTCTTTTTTTTCAGTTTGAATGAGCCACATTTCATGGGCTCACTAGCTAAGAAGCTCATGACTTCACTGTGAGGTCAGTTGGGTTTTTAACTGTGAGCTCAGTGGGACCCTAGACTGTGAGATAAGTTGGGGGTTCTAGACTGTGGGATCACTTGGGGTTCTGGCTGTGAGGTCAGTGAGGTTCTCACTGTGAGATCACTGGGGTTCTGACTGTGAGATCACTGGGGTTCTGGCTGTGAGATCAGTGGGGTTCTGGCTGTGAGATCAGTGGGGTTCTGACTGTGAGATCAGTGGGGTTCTGACGGTGAGATCACGGGGGTTCTGACTGAGATCAGTGGGGTTCTGGCTGTGGGATCAGTGGGGTTCTGGTGTGAGATCACTGGGGTTCTGGCTGTGGGATCAGTGGGGTTCTGGCTGTGAGATCACAGGGGTTCTGACTATGAGATCAGTGGGGTTCTGGCTGTGAGATCACTGGGGTTCTGGCTGTGAGATTATGGGGGTTCTAGGCTGTGAGTTCAGTTGGGTTCTGGACTATGAGCTCAGGCACCATTTTTTAAACTCAGTAATACCTAACCTATCTCACAGTGTGGTGGGCACTGACTTAACTGCTTATGTGATATCTTCTGTAATCCAGATAACCACCTGTGGAGCAGGACCTATTATTACCATCACCCCATTTTACAGATAGGGGAACTCAGGCACAGAAAGGCACAGAAACAGACTTGAAGCCACGGAGCTGGGAATAAAGTAGCTGGGCAGGGACCCAGGAGCCTGGCTTCAGTGGCTTCAGGCTCTGCAGATTAACCAGCAGGTCCCGAGTCCTTTCAAGACCTCACACAAGCCAGGTGTTCAATACACATGTGTAGGATAGGTGACTGAGGGAGAGACTTAATCTCCAGTCAGTGGTGAAATTGGCACCAAGAACTTCAGTGGTTTCGTTCCCTAATGTCACGCAGCTAGAAGATAGCCGAGTAGCTGTTAAAGTGGGAGTGTCTGACTTGGGAAGGTGGGGAAATCCTAGAGGATGTTTAGAGGGAGAGTGTGCTGTTTCCGGTCATTTCCATGGTGATGGGCATTTAAGTGGCACACATCGTGATGGGGAAGGAATTTCTGACAAGGAGAATGAGACAATCCAAGGCCAAGGGTCAGGCTTCACCCACCCCAGTCGGTGCAGGGGTGAGGTAGACGAGGATGACACAGGTAGTGCATGAGGACCCTACAGGGCCTCGATGGGAGAGGGGTCTCGGGATCCGAGGGAGTGACCACCTCAGCCAGACCTCAGAGGAGAGGGACACTGTGGTCCTCCACAAGGCTCTTCCCTCCCAACACACACTCCAGGCTCCCCCGCCACACCACCAGCCCTCAGGGAAAGCTGTCAGACTCACAGTGAAATCACCCACAGGAAGCATACAAGCGGGATTGTGGGCACCAGCCCACCTGGTGTGGAAGACGGAGCAGGCAGGGTCTCACCTGGTGCTTGGTGTGGTCTGCGGGGAGCTGTGGTGACTGCCTGAATGCCTGCCACTCCTTTAGGGGCGCACCCCAGCAGACCCAAACCCTTGGCCCATGGCCCCAGGAGGTAGAACCTGCTCTGCCCACGAAGGAAGGAGGCTGGGCAGGGACAGCACCCCTTCCTCCCGGATCCCTTTCCTTCTTTCCTTGCTTCTCTTCCCCTCCCTCCCTCTCCACTGTAGAAAAAAATTGAAAGTGGGAAAAGCTTGTTCCCTACCCATCCCTGCATATTAATTCAGCATAAGGTTCAAAGTCCTTTTAAATATTTCCCAACCCTAGGATTCAGATCTCAACTTTATTATTCTTTTATGAAAGAAAAACTGTAGGTACACTTTCTGTTTATTAAAAAATGTGTAAAATGGCACTTTTTGGTGGCACAGCTCTCCTGGTATATTATTTATTGCGAAGAAAAATTATCGTGCTGATAAAAAAATAATGTCACTTAAAAATTAGGTGGTTCCCAATCAACTTGTGGCAGTAATTGCTGCGATGTCCTCTTTGATTTAGATATAGTAATATCAATGTAATTGCCACTGGGAAAAAATTATAATGGCTGTTAATGATCACTAACACATAAACGGCAATGAGCAGGAACATGTATTTTATATCAGATTCAACCCCAGAGCAGCCGTAGGAAACCCAGTGGCTCCAGCAATCTGGCACCAACCCCTCAAGGAGCCAAGCCCCTGGTCCTGGCTAAATGAGGGGGTGGGTGGTTACGGGAGGGCAGGGACGCCCTCGGCCTCCCCCGGGCTCCATCAGGGGGCTCCTCTGGCCCTCCTGCGGCAAAGTGGGGAAGCACTGGGAGAAGCCAATGGCCCAGAACCTGCTTCCATCACAGGGCTGCACAGCGCTCCGTGTGTGCGTATGGAGGCCGTGCTCTGTGCCTCCGCTCATTCATTCTCGAACTCATTCACCTGCACGCCATACACTGCACTAAACCAGCATTCAAAACCCAGAAAACGAGGTCTCTGCCCCCTGTCCTTCCCCCTCTACCCGCCCCCCCGCCCCACTCTAACCCCAGGGGCCAGCACTGCTTTGGTTTTGCAACGTCTGGATCTCCCTTCCATGCGCCACCCAGGCCTGTACCCAACAGCCAGCCCACCCGTGGAGTGGGTGACAGATGAGATGAGCAGCCCTAGTGCCCACCGTGGGTGGTGCCAGGTGGGCACAGGGGCCACATAAGTCATGGACACATCCACTGATGGGACAGGCTTCTCATAAAAAGAGGCATCATTTTAGCTCTTACAAAGATGAATTCCCTGGATGACACTAGAGCGTAATCATTAACCTGTTGAACTTGTTAGCCTGGGGCAATGGGGCTCCAGGTGGAGACAGTGTGGGAAATGAGGGAATAGGAAGGGACCCACCTGGCCAAGGTGGGACCAGGGACCTGGGCGCTGGACTAGACTGGGCCCTGCTCCTGGACACGGGCAAGTCACTTGGCCTCAACACCAGCAAAGGGGGCCCTGGGCACACAGGTGGTCCGGAGTGTGCAGTGGGCCCAGCTTCTCTGTGGAGGTCTGTGAGCCTCTGGCCACAACACTGACGACCAGTCACTACACAACCTTATTGAACTTGGGGCCAGTAGCTCGAACTCCTTCCTGAATGAAGCCCACCCGACACACCGCCTTCTCGCGAGGCACCTCACGGTCTCCGGGCACTTAGGAACACCAGCTGGCACCAGCACCAGGCTGGGCAGCGTTTTGAACTGCGAAATCATCACAAAAAGCCCAACCAGAGAACAATGGGCACTAAGTAGACACGAAAGGACACGTGTTCACAGGTGCGAGCCGAGGCAGGAGGCAGAGCTCGCCTCACTCACCTCGGCGGGGAACGGCACATCACATGTTCCGACGCTCTAACCTGTCGAATGACCTGACGGGACCCCGAGTACTGATTTGGGGTTACAGGTAAGTTTTGGTGAGGAGGCAAATTCACAATATGGGATCTGCTAATAACGGGGATCGACCGCACATATGCAGAGCTCCCGGTCCCTGGAAGGCATCCTGTGGACTGGGACCCCTCAATCACTCTAGGAACACCACTGGCGTCCCTTTGAAATCCTACCATCGGGTGAAACCTGCAGCGGAGAGTAAGCAGAGGACGTGGGAGGGCCGGCGTGTTTTCATTGACCCATCCATTCTTGACAGACATCCACTGAGGATCCATCCTGTGCCATGCACAGGGGACAGAGAGCATGGTACTGTCCTCCGCAAGCGGCTTAACGACCACACAAGTGGGTGGTTTCTGACGTTACACCGTCACTACAACTGTTGATAATGTCAGACACTCAGATGGCACTTCCTATGCCCAAAAGCTCGTCGCTCCTCACAGCAACTGTATGAAGTAGGAACTCACGTTACTGTCTCACAGATGAAGAAACTAGGAAGGGTAAGCAGCTGGCCCAGAGTGTCCTTACAGGGTCTCCGGAGTCTGCGCTTAAGCAGCACTGTTTCCTCTGACCACAGACTGTGGCTATTGCATCACTGGTCAGTGACCAAATATTTGAAATATCATGACCCAAAGACAGCTGACCGAAGACTGAGGCCTTGACAATGTCCTCCATTGTGTCTCCACGATGCCAGCTCATCAAGTAAACTCATTTAAAAGTCATTCAATTTAATAAACATAATTAAATCCTCTGGCAAAAATCATGTGTTGGCCTAGGAAGAGTTTCACAGTTCTAACCGTTGCTCAGCCTGTGATGTACAGGGAGATACTGGTTGTGGAGGAAAGGGGGGACAAAGCTGCACTTGGGGGTGTCTGCTGCTGCACAGGTGGTGCCTGGAGAGTCTTCACCTCTCTGGGCTTCAGCTTCCTTATCTGAGAAGTGACTTCCAGGGCCCCTCCCAGGTGAGCTTTCCCTGCCGTTCATAGTAGAGACATGATCAGTATCACTTGAGGGTATATAATGCATCCACTAAAAGTCTTTAAAGAAATTCCTGATGCATCATGGGATAAAAATACCAGGTTATACGGCAGCACGAATAGCATGAGGCTGATTTTTGTAAACCATCCACGTGCTGAAAATGGCCTGGAAGGAAGCTGGCTAAGATGCTGACAGTGGTTCTCTGCCAATAGCAGCAGCAGAACTTAAGCTACTTCATATGCTTTCCTGTGTTTTCTGAATTTTCTATAATAATAATGTCTTTTTAAATATATATTTATTTATGTCAGAGAGGAAGGGAGAGGGAGAGTGAGATAGAAACATCACTGATGAGAGGGAATCACTGACTGGTTGCCTCCTGCATGACCCACACTGGGGATTGAGCCATTCGGCATGGCTTCCAGCCATCTCACGGCAGGTAGCTCAGGGCATCAGTAACAGGGTGGGGCCATTCCCCAGAGGGCAGTCTTGCAGGGCTTGCAGATCCCATGGCGGCTGCGCACTGATCCCTGGCCTGGTAAGTTGAAGAGCCCATTACCTGTGCCTAAGACTCAGCAGGACTCCAGCTTTACCAGGGGGAAGTCTGAAAATCCCCAACCTCTTTTGTCGGCACCTGAAACCTCACCATAATCTCCATGGTGTTGGAGACACTGGGTTGGCAGCCCATTGCCCCTCGGGGCCCGACTCGGTGGAGAAGAAGGAGGTGACATGTGAGAGACCAGTGGACTTTCTGACAGTCAGAATATCACACACCCTCGTCTGCAAGGAACACAGACGGAAAAGCCTACCTTTGTTTAGTGAAAATAAAAGGGCAGAACGAGCTGAGTGTGCACTCAGAATAAGTGACCGTGCATGGGTTGGAAGTTAGTTTTGGGTGGGAAAGCTAAAAACCACCGCCCTGGGCACCAGAGGACTGAGGACTATGTCCATGCTGGCGGCTCTGCCGCTAGGTCTGAATCACTATGACTTCTCGTCCTTTATTTATCACTATCGTTCACCTCTGCTCGGGGCTTGGTAACTTGGTCCAGGCTTGAGTTTGAGCAATCCATGGTGTTTCCTCAAAGGCTTTGCTGGACCACTCCATAAATTCAAGCAACCTGCTAAAAGGCTCCAATTTCAGAAATGCCTGCCATTTCAGTTATTTCTAGTCCTGGAGGGAGGCTGGGGTTCATGTGGTAAAAAATGCTCCCCAGCCTTGTCCCCTCTTCCTGCGGGACTAACCCCAGCCCTCTCTGCGGCCAGTCGTGGCCTGGGCTGAGGCCGAGCCAACCTTGTGGGCAGAGGAGCTGTGGACCACTTCCAGGCCGGGAGGACGAACCCCCACCTGGGAGCTTCCCCTCTCCCTATGCCCCACTCAATGCAGAGGGCTACCCGCCCTTTGGAGAGCCTGGGGCCCCGAGACCCACACAGCCTGTGCCCGGCACTGGTCAGTAATGCCCATTGGTTAGTCCAGTGAGAGCAAAACCTGTTGTGTTCAGCCCGCTAATGCTGGGCTACCCGTTCCAGCAGCGATTGCTAGCCTAATGAACGTGGATGGAAACCCAAATTTCAGCATTTTCTAAACAGATGCTCATTTGTTTGAGGTTTTTTGTTTTTTCATAAAAATCACAAAGTGAGGAACGAATGTGCTCAATTTCTCTTAGGGACTTCCCTCCAAACAATTCCTGCCTCAGGGAAGAGGGAACCAGCCCAGCCTTGTGGGGTCCCTGAACGCTGAGCCCCATCGGCAGCCTCCCAAACAGGGCAGAGAATCACCTCCTGAAGAATGCGTCCCGGGGGGCCTTTGTCTCAGCGCCCCCTTCTGTCACGATAGCTTCTAGCTTCTACAGTGTTAGTCCCCCCCCTCCTCTGCCCGATTTGAGGTTTACTAATCCCCGTCCACTCCTCCTTTGTGGCTAGACCTCCAATTCCCCATCCCTGGATTCCTGTCAAGTCCACACTGGCTTCCATCACCCTTCATGTGGGCTCCCACTCCTAACCCCCCCTTTTCCATGCTCCACTACCCTCACCGTCATCTCATTTTCAGAAGAAAACTTTACCTTCTCCTGCACCTGGAAGGCAGAGGAGCCATCTGGAAGGAACCTGCTCCCCCCCACACACCTGCACCTGCCTCAAACCCGCAGCCTCTACCTGGAGAGCACGCATCTGTCCTCACACCGGGTCCAGCCCCTCACCCAGCTGGATCCTCCTCCCGCTCCTCCAGGAAGGGCCTCGTTCTCAGACGTGCCTTCGCTCCTTCACTCCCTCACCGCTGGCCTTCCCCCCTCCAAGCAGAAATGCGCTCCGTATTCATGCTCACAGTGTCCTTCATCTGAGCAAATGCTCACAGTCACCATGTGTCAGGACTCAAGTGCCCGGGCCCCACCGGTGCTCCAGGGTCAGCAGGGGACAGTGGGTGTGGCCCTGACTCTTCCCCAAGAAGCAAGGACAGGGGAACCTGGTGACACACAGATCAGACCAGGCCTTAGCCCTGGCACACGTGTTCCCCACAAATCGGATCACAGTTAACTTTTGGGGCATGCATCAGTCTCCTAGGGCTGCCATAACAGATCACCAAAACCGGGGCTTAAAACAACAGAAATGAATTCTCTCGTTGTCCTGCAGAGGACTGGGGCTTAAAACAACAGAAATGGATTATCTCATTGTCCCCTAGGATCAAGATGTCAGGGGACTGCAGTCCCTCTGAAGGCTCCATGGGCAATTTTCTCTGGTCGTCTCCAGCTGGGGGAGGTTTCTGGCCAACCTGGCCACTCCTTGGCTTGTAGACGCATTGCTCCAACCTCTACCTCTGTGGTCACGTGGCTTCTCCGCATTCTGTGCCCACATGTCTCTTTTCTCACAAGAATGCCAGTCACTGCATTGGGGACCACCCTACTGCATTATGACCTCATTTTAACTCAATCACCTCAGCGGAGACCCAATAAGTCACGTTCATAGGGACCGGGGTTAAGACATCAACCCATTCTTTGGAGAGATACAATTCTACGCACTACAGAGCATTCCTGAGATACCAGGCTCTCTGTCACGGTTTTTCCCTTGAGTTGTTTAACTTCACCTTTATCATGGGCCCTCCCATTCTACAGACGAGAGAACCCAGACTTAGAAAGTCAGAGTCAACAGCCCAAGGTCTCACAGCTCATATACTGCAGAAGTTGTTCTCAAATCCAGGAGTCACCCTCCAACCCAGCTCTTACCCATGGGACCAGGTGCTAAAGGAAAACCTGTAGATCATTTCAGCCTCATCAGGATCCGTGATCTGCGTCCAACGGCCGCTTGAACCCAGAGTCAGGACTTAAGGGGTGTCGGCAGAGGCTCCGGCTGGTGAGGGAGGACTTCGATCCAAGAAAGCCAAGCGTTGTCAGGATGGAACCCATGCACAGAGAGCCTTTGCAAAAGCAATTGAATGCTTCCAGCCCCCACCCCACTCCTGCTCCATAAATAATTGTCAGCAAGGGCCCTCACACCTCACCCCACTGGTGTCCCGCCAGCCCCTCCTCACGCCTCCCGCAGCCCTCCGGCGGACTCGGCTCAGGCCCACAGGTAGAAGCGCCAGCCATGTGTCATGGTGCTGGCCTGAGTGTAAAGCTAACTAAACTAATTAATCACAACAGATTAATAAGAGTGACAAGGTGAGAAAGGTGACATTCTCCCAAATCTCCAATTTGGTTTGAGTGCGCATATTTTTTTTAATCCCCGCAGCAATTTATTTTCTGTGGAGCAAAGTTTCTCCAAGAATGTCCCAAAATGTAGTCAAGGTTAACTGTGCTGTGAGCTTATTCAATATTTATGATTCTTTTTATTTGTATTACTAGGACTTTTTGGGGACTCCAAGAGGCCCATTAATCAAACAGAGTGACAAAATGAGCCATGTGACAATTGGAACAAAGGCTGCATATTATTATGATTACATATAGATATATAATATTTTTGATTCAAGAATAAGAGAGCCAACTTAACTTCATCAACAGTTCCTGATTAATTGTTACAAAGTGTCACACATAAATTCCCTTCCATCGAATAATCCTCTCGGACGGTTAACCATGTCCCCAGCGAGCTGGCTTTATTGAGGCTGAGTTTCCGAGAAGAGAGAGGGGTGGGTGACACCAACAGCTCGAGTGACTGCAGACAGTCGGTGGACAGCGTTCTGGAGCTGACAGTTCTGAAATACAATTATCAGCGTGATCTGCTTAGGAATTCATCATCAGCTCCTGCCTTCTGAAGACTTAAAAAAATACCGAGACATACAAAGAGAAAGAGGTGATAAGAAGGCATCATTTTCCTGCAGCCTCATAACTGTAAATTGAAGAAAATTATTTTCTTTGCCTGCAGCTCATTGGCATATAGGCAGCATTATATTATAATTTCATAAGCATAAATCCTTTGAATAAATTTCAGAAGAATAAACTGAATTAGAAATGCAAGTAAAGTGTCTAAAAAACTTAACTGCACTGGGCAGGGAGAGGAGAGTCGAGAGGCACAGGGAGGAGAAAGCCGTCTGGGTGCCTCTCCTGGGCTCCCCGGCCCGGGAGACCTGTCTCGGGGAAAGGCAGGTTTGACCCCATTCTGTGCCCGATGGTGAAGACAATAACCCGCTCTCCTCCCCCCTCCCCTGTTCCAAGGAATCTGAGTCCTAATTCATCATAAATTAATTTAGAAGGAACAACAGGCTTGGGGCCTGTTATAATTATTGTTATTTGTTTATTTATGGTCATGTTAACCATTATTTATTATTATGTTAAGCATATGTGAGATCACAAAGGTTGCTCCCTGTGGTTTCCTAGCAACAAGTCCTGTGAGCTCTTCTCCAGGTCCCCAAACCGCCCACTCCATCAGGGCGGGTGGGGCAGACGCCAGGCTGGGGGCCCCTGGCTCTGTCCTTTCCTGGGGGCCGGTGGATGGATTGTGGGGCGAAGGGGCGTGCTGGCCCCCAGGGTGACGGCTCCTAGCTGCACAGCCGATCATTTCTAAACAAAGGCCATTTACAGGCAAACCCCGGCCCCAGACCAAGAACAGCGGCTGGGGTGGGTTGGGCAGAGACGTGCTTTCCAAGGCCAGCCTTGGTCCTGGGGGAGCTGGCAACCAGACACCCTCCACTGGCCAAGGGGCATCTGGGAGGAGCAGGAGGAGGGTCAGGAGGGGCAGGGGACTCCCTGAGGTCCTCACACGCCCACACCAGTCTGGGGCAGCCACATGCTACTCCTGCCTCCCCAGGGCAGCCCGGACTGGCTTCCCCAGCTTGTCACCACGTGATGGGAGCACAGGGACAGAGTCCCCAAGTTTCCACTGTGTTCAGACAACTCCTTAGGAAGATGAATATCTATCTGCAAAGTCTCTTGTGTTCGGGCAGAAATGCAAGGAGGGACTGGGTTTCCTTTACTTCCTGCACAGGACCCCCCGTGTGAAGGAAACTCACTGGGGGCCCGCACAGCGGGTGGAGGAGGATCTGTAGACGGAGTGGCCTGGCTGGTCCTTTCTCTGGCACCCTCAGATGGCCCTCCCCACCTCTCCTGTGGTGGCCTTCTAATCTGGTTAGAAATTCCTGGCAAAGGGGCTGGGGCTGCAGAACATTCTCAGGATGGGGGGGCACCCCACTGCACACCAGAATCCCCCTAATAAACTTTTAGTTCTAAAACAGTTGGATTCACAGAAAAGTTGCAAAGACAGAACAGAGCTCCCATATACCTCATACCCAGTTTCCCCTGTTACTAACATCACCTATTACTGTGATGCATTTGTCACAGTTAATGGACCAATGTTGGCACATCATCATTAACTGAGGTCTCTACATTGGTCAGATCTCCTGAGCTTTTCCCTAAAGTCCTTCTGCCCCAGGATCCCAACTAGGAGACCATGTGACATCTCCTTCGGCTCCTGTGGGCTGGACAGTGTCTCAGGCTCCCCCGGGATTGACCACCTGGGCAGTTTGGAGGATGGTCTGGTATTCTGTAGGCTGTCCCTCCATCTGAGTTTGTCTGGTGTTTTTCTTCTGGGTAGTATTACTGACTGTGCATTTGTTCCCCAAATTTATGTTGAAATATAACTCCAATGTGACTGCTTGGAGGTGGGGCTGGAAGGAGATTAGATCGTGAGGGTAGATCCCTCAGGAATGGGAAGAGTGACCTCATAAGAAAGGGCCAGGGAGCCAGAGAGCTCCTCTTCCTGCCACTTGGGGTTCCAGCAGAGGGGCTCCCGCGTGACCCTGGGAGCAGGGCCCTCATGCCGACGGTCTGCACGGGCGGCGAGGAGGAGGAATGGCTCTCGTTCTGTAAGCTGGAACTTTGGGGAGACTTGTTGCCATGATATAACCTAACTTCTCCAACTAGCAGTCCCATCCTGCTCCTTCTCAGAATCATCAGGCCCTCGTTTGTGGGTAGGAAGGGGAGTCATAATGATAAAGCTAAATAACTGAGTGTGGAAACACAATTCGTGCAACACATCGGCTCTGTGGTGCAGGGTGACTGAGCGAACGCACGCAGACACCGGAGAGGGCGGTGCGGACTTTCCTCACCAGCAACTTCTCATGCTCCTAGGAAAGCTGGTAATTTTCCTCACTGGAGGTCAGCCAGCCCGGCTGCTTCACCAAGCGCCCACTGCAAAATCCCCCCAACACTGTTCCTCAACTACCGAAGGGACAGTCTAGAAGGCTGGGCATCTTCTCTCAGTGAAAAGGGAGTCAGACAAGGGGGCATGCTTCCCTTTCTCCCTTCCTTTTCCTTTCTTCCCTAAAAAACGGAATGATGTTGTGATTAACTTGCATTTCGCAGCACAGTGGATATGACGGTCAACCAAATTAATCCCATTATGCAAAACCCAGTTCACAAATGGTTTTGCATTTTTGCAAAACTATGTCAATTTCCCCATAAATTGGAGAGACCGTGTCAGTTTTCTGCACTGCATGTGGACGCTCCCCGGTGCTGTATTCCTCTAACGCAGTGGTTCTCAACGTTGGCTGCACATTAGAATCACCTGGGAATCTTTTTAAAATCCTGATTTCTGGGCCTCATCTTCCGGAAATTCTGTTTCTTTGTTACTAATGTTGTGGCCCCACCCCAGAACAAAGAAACAGAATTTCCGGAGGATGAGGCCCAGAAATCAGGATTTTAAAAAGATTCCCAGGTGATTCTAATGTGTAGCCAAGGTTGAGAACCTCTGCTCTAACGTGAAGGAATTGGAGCTCTGTGGCACAAGTCAGGACTCATTGCTTCAATGCTGGTATTTTTGTTTACATGAGAATCCCCGTTTATTTTCACGTTCATTTAAAATCTTCCTCCGCATCATACTCACCATGGTGGGGAGGAGAGAGAGCGCAGTTAAAATGGAATCTTTAATTATCTTGATATTAAGAACACGGTTTGTTCCTCCTTTCCACGTGGGACGCACCCCACCTCCGCTCCCCAGCCGGGGCCTCCGCTCGCCCTCTTGTCTGCTTTGGAGTGGTCGCCGAGAAGGGACAGTTTCCCAACTGCTGTCCCTTTGGCCAGCGCAGACATGCCTGTTGGTGGCCAAGTCTGCTTGGCATGGACTGTGGTCTGTGAATTCCCTGTGACTGGACCAGCTTGTCAAATTAAAGCTATTCCGGCTTTGAGCGGCAGAGCAGCCCGGATCTGGAAGGCTCCGCTCTCTGACCCCTGTCACCAGCCCTGCAGCCTCTAGCATCTGCTCTCCGGGTGCTGGCCGTCTTTCACCTGGTTCATTTCAGATGCAGCCGCCCCCTCCCCACAAGCTGAACCTCGCCTTCTCTCTCTCTCTCTCTCTCTCTCTCTCTCTCTCTCTCTCTCTCTCCCTCTTTTTTTTTTCTCTCTCTCTCCAAGGGAGAAAGAAAAGGCTCTCTTGTTTTGAAGACTGGCGCACTGAGGGCTAAATTACTTACTGAATTCAGAAAATCTATTTTCTAATGGTTATTCTTTCTTTGCATGGCACTTTTCATTCCGGTAATGCTTTCCTAAGCGGCGAATTGTTGACTTTTTATGCTTTAAATTTATTAGACATGTGTCAAGCTGTCAACCTCCTACCGTTTGCATTTGTGTCCACCTTGCAAACAGCAGGGAAAAATACTTTTTTTTCCCCACAAACGTTCACTTCTTGGCAGTTCTGAAACAAATTTCTGAACAGTTGCTGTTCCTATTGATAGCAATAGTTTGATGTTTCAAAAAAAAAAGCAGGGTTTTATTTTCCCCTAAATTTTTGACGTGTTCTGTCATATCATATCAAATCACACCCCGATGCATCAAAAACATGGAGGAGGGGCCCAGCCTGCTCCGCTCCCCCAGATCACGCGCCTTCACCGAACACCCACCCATCTGTTCACCGCTTCATCCTTTTGTTCTGTCTGCAACGCTGGTATTCCTCAATCAATTCTACCCTTGCTCCTTCGAGGATGCGGCTCTCCAGCAAGGCATCCGAATCTTGGAAGAGAACAGTTTCCAGGAATTAGGACACTATTCAAATGCTCCTACAGCTGGGTGACTAGGATTTAGACACAACCAAAGAACCAAATACAAACAACAACAAAAAAGGAGGAATAGACCAATGAAAACCAGAAGCCTCAGGCAAACATCACCTAAAATAGCTGAGACTGAAAAAAAAGTCAACAATCAAATGGCTTCTTCCAGAATCTTCCATTCCCAGGAAGGGCCTCCTGCTCTGGCCTGGACTCCTGTTGTCCGTCTGTCCAGTCTGTCCAGGAATGCAGGAGGACTTCCTGGAAGAGGTGGTGGGATCATAGGTGTGCCCCACCCCAGGCCCCTTCCCACACCGCCTGCCCAGGACACTGCCTGCCCATTCTCCTTTGGTGCAGGTCACCTTCTGACGTTCTAGGTGGACTTGTATTTGGGGGAGACACTATTCACACCATGACACCTGCACTTTCTCACTGATGTAGGAATTCTTCCCTAAAACGGGCCCCAGCAGAGGCTGCGTGCCTGCAGTCACCACAGGTCAGCGAGGGGAAACAGAACGTCCATGTCTGTGTGGGGGTTGTTGTTTGGTCAGTGTGTAACATACACATTATAATCGTCCCGTGATACATGCATAGAACTAACAAACACATCCACACACACTGTGGCGCTCACCAGCTTCTAGCCATGGGGTCACACACTCAAAAACAGAGTTGCTGCCTCCATGAAGGCTCTGGTCGGTGCCGCTGGTATTCCCCTCCCCCACCCACAATGAGCCCAGCTCTCAGTAATTGCTCCTGTGCGGTCAGTAAGTGGGATTGGATAGAAGGAGACCACCTGTGGGGCATTTTCACCCTCTGGGACACATGCTGCTTAGTGGTTTTTGTCTCTGGCTCCGGAGTTCAAACCCATGACTCGGCCTGGTCATGCCGTGTGATCTGGGCAGGTCACTTCACTGGGCTGAGCCTCAGTGTTCCACCTGGGAGGGATGAGAACTACCCCCCAACCTCACCTGGTGCCAAAGCGGAGGACGTAATACTTTATGTCAAGGACTCAGCATCATCCTCACCTCCAAAACACTTCGCAAAGATGGCGAGTGGGACTAGGAGGAGCAGGTGTGCGGCCCCAGCTCTGCCTGTGCTGCCTGTGGATTTGCACGGCCCCCGGGGCCCTACCTGAGCACTGGTGCTGGCCCTTCAGGATGCGGTACAGTTCAGGCACCTCCTTCCCACGGAGAACAGGGAACTTTGGGAAGCAGGGTGGAGGCTCACCTGGAGCTCTTTCACCCTCAACTCCAGCCTCCTTGGCAATGAAAACATTTCAGGTGAGGTAAGCTGAAGCTTGCATGTGTGCATGTGCACGTGCATTTGTGTGTGCATGTGCACGTGCATTTGCGTGTGCATATGTGCACATGTATGTATGCATGCATGTGTGCACATGTGTGTATGTGCACAGAGAGAGGAAAAAAGAGATTACGAGCTTCCTCCCCAGGCTAATGAGGCCTCTAAGCATGGGGCAAATCACACCGGACCATTTTCCTGCGGAAAAGCACAGCAGAATTATAACTGATTTGTTGTCCGACATTACCCATAGGCCTTTTTTAGCATTTCTACTTTCCTGGCTGTTACTGCCCATTGAATTCCAATGTTCTGGATTAATATCCTCTGGTTAAATCCTGCCATTTTCCACACTGGTCTCATTTTCTTTCTCATCCATATTTCCAGGCTCTTTGAATGATTTCTCTGCCATCAGTGGTCTTCTCAGCACCTCCCAATTTTGTAGAATCTGTGAATTTAATTGATAAGTCTTTATCTTCTCACCCAGATAATTAAGGGAGATGTTAAATAAAGTCAGGCTGAGTGCTGACCCCAGGGGCACCACGCTGGACCACCGGACGTGATACATAGCTACTTATCATCAACTTTGTTTGCAGGCCCTTTCACCAATTCTGGTCAACGTGGGAGCGTTCACATATACATGGGAGGGAATTCATTTGGTGGCACCGATCAGAGCAAACTCAGCGCCACAGAATTGGCTCTGGTGGTGGGTCATGTGCCTATGGGCCCCGGGGCCCTGTGCATGCAGCACCCAGAGCATTTAACCAGGCGGCATCTGGCTCCCGCCCCTGTGAGTGTCTCAGGTTCTCTTCTCAGCTCCTTTGAGGGCAGCGCTTCCTTTCTGGCCTGGACCTTTCCCAACATTTGAATGTAAACAGGCTGCTCACACAGATCCATGCCTTCACAGCCCTCAAACCCAAAGGTCCCCTGTCTCCCATTTTCAATAAGAGTCAACGCCCTCCTGGCTCAGCCCAGGGATGTCAGCATCGTCCTGGACTGTGCTCTGGCCTGCACACCCCAAAGCCTGTCTGTTAGCAGTGCCCATTGGTGCCGCCTTTGGAGTGCGGGGCTGGGAGGGAGACAGATGAGTTCTGGGAGCTTCTGGCAACCTCACAGGCTAGAGAGATAAGAGTCGGATCTTAGAGATGCCTGAACAGAATCAAGGTCTCAGAAGAAAGAGGACACAAAGAGTTGAGTTTAACATTCATGGCTTTCCACCCAATTAGCCAAATTCTTGACCTGAAAGTAAATAGAGATCAACTGAAACATAGACCATAATACTGTGTTTTGGCCAAACAAAAATAATTAGATTTCTAGAACTACCAACTAGGAGAATAATAATGTTGGATGTTATTAATTAATCTTATTTAGTACATAAAAACTGTAAGTTAGACTAGAAACAGCTCGATCTGTATTTGGACTAATATGATATGTTCCATTCTAACAGACTACCAGAGGATAGAGTGAACCATGTCTGGGGTTTTATACGCTCTCTGTGGCATTTAGAAAATAATAATAATAATAATAATAATAATAATAATAATATCAAGAAACAAGACCAAGAGGGGAAAAAGGCAATGGAAATAGATAAATGACCTGACTAAGGATTGTAGTTGTCAGATACTCACTTTGACATAACTGTGGTTAATATAGTTAAGAAAATAGCTGACAATAGCTGACAAGTGAGAACTTCACCAGAGAACCAGAATCCATATAAATAAATTAAATAAAACTTGTAGAAATGAAAGATGAAAAAATTTAAGGAATCAATGATGGGCTTAACAGAAGATTGGATTTGGCAAAATAAAATAGAATAAAAGAATAGAAAATACCCACACTGAATCACAGAGAGCAAATACAGTGAACCATATTGAAAGAGAATGAGATACATAGGACATAGAGAAGACTCTAACATATATGTAATTGGAGTCTCGGGAATGAAGAACAGATAGGGGTATACATCATATTTGAAGAGATAATGGTAACCATTTCCCAAAAATGATGAAAGACATCAATCTATATATCCAAGAAACATTATGAGACTCAGGCAGGCTAACTACAAAACCCACCATACCTAGATGCATAGTGATAAAACTGCTGAGAAAATCTTAAAGTAGAGAGAATTAAAAGGCACATTATGTTTAACTGTGCAACATTATTACTAACAGTCACTAACAGAAAAATTTATGGATGCCAGAAGACAAGAAATAAATCAACATTTTTAAAATGCTGAAAACAATCTAACTGCCAACCTACAATTCTGTACCCAGCAAAAATAGTTTTCCAAAATAAAACAAAATAAAAATATTTCCAACAAATAAAAGCAGATGTAGTTTATGAATAGCTGAATTACACTAAGGAATATAAAATATTCTCCAGATAGAAAGAAAATATACCAGACACATTAACAATGTTACAGAAATGAATGAAAAGAATGGGTTTATGTAGACTTGATATACATATACTTAAATAGAGAATGAAAAAGTAATAATGATAATGCCAGGTGTGGTCTAAAATAGTAGCAAAACGCATGGCCTTATTGGCCTTATTATCATGACCTTGAGGTCTGGAGTGGGAAAATGGAGTTAAACGGTTCTCAGGTCCCAGCATCCCCTAATAAGTGACAAAAGCACTAAGATATTATTCAAAGATTATAATCGCTATGGTAATTATTAACAGGACAGTAAAAGAAGCTATAACCAACAAGCTATAAAGAAAAAAGATGGAATAATAAAAATATTTGAAAATATTTTGAACTAAATTATAATAAAAATGTGACATATCAAAATGTGTGGATTTCTGAGCAGCTAAATCTGTGCTTAGAGAAAAATGTATAGCTTTAAATGCACATATTTCTTTGAAAAATTTGAGAGGTCTACAATATACATGTTCATTGCAAAAAGTTAGGGAAAAAAGAGCAATAAATTACACCCAACTAAAGCAGAAGAGGGGAAATAATGAGGATGAGAGCAGAATCTATGAAGTAGAAAATATGCTTATAAAAGGGAGAATTAAAATAGAGTTATTTGAAAAGACTAAAATTGATAAGTTTGTGAAAGAAGGCACAAGTCATCAATATCAGTAATAAAAAAGAAGGTATTTATGGATTCTTATTCTATAGGCATTAACTCTCCTTTGTTGCTGATGGGTATACAAAATGGTACAGCCACTTTGGAAGATAGTACGGTGATTACATTGTGTCTGTTTCTTATAAAACTATACTCTTACCCTCTGATTCAATAATCAACTCCTTGATATTTACCCAAAGGAGTTGAAGATTATGTGCACGTAAAAATCTTCACATGAATATTTATAGCAGCTTTATTCATAATTGCCAAAAATCGGAAGCAAGCAAGATGTCCTTTAGTAGGTGAATGGATAAGTAAACCGTGACCCATCCAGACAATTCAGCACTGAAAAGAGATGAGCTACCAAGCCATGGAGGGATCTTATGTGTATATTATTAAGTGAAGGCAGCCAATCTAAGAAGGCTACATCCTGCATGACTCTGAGTATAAGACATTCTGGAAAAGGCAAAACTATGGACACAATAAAAATATCGGTGGTGGTAGTTAGGGGTTGGTTTGATGGGGGGGAGGGGGAACGATAGGAAGAGCATGGAGGATTTTCACGGCAGCGGAACTACTGTAAGATACTATAAATGTGGACACATGTCACTAAACATTTGTCCACACCCTAAGTATGCACAGCACAGAGAGTGAAGAGTAATGTGAAATAGAGACTTTGGGCAATAGTGATGTGTCAACGTAGGCTCATTGATGTTCACATATGAGCCTTCCTGGGGGGATGCTGAGAGCTGGGGAGTCTGTGGGGGGTATAGGGGGCAGAGGGCATCCGGGAAATCTATATACTTTCCTATCAACTTTGCTGTTAAGTTAAAACCGCTTCTTTAAAAGTCTATTAAAACTTTTGCCCTACTGGTTTGGCTCAGTGGATAGAGCGTCGGCCTGCGGACTGAAGGGTCCAGGGTTCGATTCCGGTCAAGGGCATGTACCTGGGTTGCGGGCCCATCCCCAGTGGGAGGTGTGCAGGAGGCAGCTGATCGATGTTTCTCTCTCATCGATGTTTCTAGCTCTCTATCCCTCTCTCTTCCTCTCTATAAAAAATCAATAAAATATATTAAAAAAAACTTTTAATACGTTAAAGCAGAAATAAAGTCATAGTGCCTTTTTAAGTAGCAGCATGCTTAAGTGTTTTAAATAAAAATGTAGGTGCCCTGGCACACGGGTCCTACCCCCAGACGTCCTCTCTAGCGTATGCAAACACCGTGGCTGGTGCAGGGAACCTCAGCAGTGGTGCACTCACTGGGTTTCCTGGGTCTCTATTTACTCATCTTTAAGCTGCCACAGTGGGGTGGGTTTGGATTAGATCATGTGTAAGGCCTCTGGCAGCTCTGAATTCCTCTTATCATCACATCATCTCTTTCGGCTGAGTGTCCACCACCTACGAGGCACAACAGCCTGGCAAACAGAAGGCGGGTGGTGAATGTTTAGGAATGAATGTGTGAATAAAGGAAAATAGATGAGTGAATGAGTGAGTGAATGGATGAACCAGTAAATGAATGAATAAGTGAATGGATGAATGAGTGAAAGAGTGAGTGAGTGAAGTTGAAGGGCTCAGTTGTGCCTTCGAGGAGCCCCCTTCTGGTAGGAAGGCTGCACTGTAAGCAGACGGCCACATTAGAGTGACTTGTGCTGTGATAGCAGAGGCACAGGGTGCTATGAGGGTATGTGTGTTTGTGTGTGGGGGCGGGGGAGTGAGAATGGGGGGGCACTGACCTGTGTGGGGCCCGGGCGTGTGATATGAGTGGCTTCTTAAAGGACAGCAGCAGTTAGCCAACTCTGGGTGGAGGTGGACAGGGGAGTTGAATGTTTCACCTGTTCACGCTGAAATGGTCCTGAGTGATGGCCAAGCCTCCCTCACTCTGTGCACAGGCTCAGTGAGTGGACCCGTCGTGGTGGAATCTGGGTGTGGAGAATATTTTGGGAAAGGCGGTTTCGCTATGACCCTGGACTCTGGCCTGGCGTTGGCTGCTGGCTTGCCCGTGTGCCAGGGTGGCTGAGGCTGGGCACAGTCTCCTGCAGGAGCTCTGCCTCTCAGGGCTCTGTCCAGGCCCCACAGCACAGCCCTGCCCTGACTGAGGCACCGAGTAGAGGTGCTTCTCCTAGGAAGTACCGAGGTCACTGCCGTGCAGCGGGCGGCCCCTGACACAGCCTCTCACCTCAGTGCAGGTCACTGGAAGGACTGAGACCACAGCCTGGCCTTCTAGAACAGCAGCCACTCACGGGGAGAGCAGAGCCATGGCTCCAGGACATGCCCTATGTTCTTGCTTCTCCCCGAGACTCCAGCCTTGCAGGTGCAGCAGCCCCCACCTGCCCTTGGCACCTGGGAAGAAGGCAGGTGAGACAGGGCAGGGCTTTGGACTTCTTAACCCCATGTGAATGAACCACATCTCAAACAACTCAAGGCTTTGCAAAAAGTGCTAAAAAGGAGAGAAGGAAAGAACAAGCCGCAAAAGCTGAGCTGTTGATTCAGCCAAAATGCCAGGAGAGGCGGCAAGTCTCCCAGTAGGAGCGCCCGCCGCCTGGGGCACTTCCTGAGACGCCAGGTTTCCCCGCTGGAGGGAACTGAAGAGCAGCATGCAAAAGACTCTTGCTGGGAGGTGTTTGTATGAAAAATGCAATTGCTGTGCTGATGCTGGTGGTAATTCCCAGACACTGGCCCAGGCCCAGGCCCAGGCCCAGCCCAGCCCAGCCCAGCCTCCCAGGGTGGCGCTGCCTTTTGGGGAAGGGCTGACTGCAGACAGGAATTCTAGGGACACACAGGTACCCACTCACCTCTGCAGACTCCCTGAGAGCAGCCCAGTTGCTTATTGCAATTTGAAAAATACGCCAGACATATCTCACACTCAAGAGATATGCTTGAAACCAGGAAAAATTGAATTTTTTCCATATTCACCACCAGAGATTGCCGCGCTACACGGCCATATGCAGATAGGGGACACTTCCCTGCTTATCGTGTCGATGACAGATCCCACCTGTCTGTAGAGGAATAGATCATTAATTTCACCGGTGCGGGCTTCTTCCACGTGCAGCATAGCTGTTCGCTTTCAACCACCTCTCCCATTTGGGAAGACACTGAGTGACCTGTGGGTGCCTGGGCTGAGGGATCCGAGCTATTTCTTTAAAAAAATAAAACAGTTGATAGGGCATTTGCTGTTTGCTGTTTACGTTGTCATTTTTTAAAAATATATTTTTATTGATTTCAGAAAAGAAGGGAGAGGGAGAGAGTGATAGGAACATCAATGATGAGAGAGAATCATTGATCAGCTGCCTCCTGCACGCCCCCTCCTGAGGATCAAGCCCACAACCTGGGCATGTGGCCTGACCGGATTTGAACCCGCGACCCTTCAGTCCGCAGGCTGACACTCTACCCACTGAGCCAAACCACTGAGCGCTACTTTGTCATTTTAAAGCAAGTTTTTATTTAAAGATTAACGTGGAAGTTACATGTGATTGCGGGAAATTCCAATAATTCTAGAAATTGGAGGTAAAAATGCACACATCTGTGCAGGACATGAGCAGGTCGCCTCCACCTGGGGCCATGCATGGTCCTTTCTCTCCTTCATCTTCTACGGAAGCATTCTGAAAGTCAGATGAGACTGGTCAACCAGTTGTCTCCTTGTGCCACTGCTGTGCACTGGGAGTAAGTCACTCACCTACCACCCGTTTATGCCTGTGATCACTATTGTGACAATTGCAGGCCAGGCCCTGCTGGTGCTAGGGACCCCCAGACGCAGGAGGACTGTGTCCTCCAGGGTGTGCGATTCAGGTGAGAGGAGACAGGAGCCCCGTGAACCTGTACACAGGGTGGTTGCCAGTGCTGACCTGAGAGCCTGCACAGGGGTGAGTGGTCCTGGGGAGGATGGTCGGGGAGGCCCATGGAAGAGCAGGGGTGGAGCACCTGCTGGGGGCTCCAGGCAGGGCCTGGGTGCAAGGAGTGGGCTGGTCTGCTCAGGGCAGGTGGCCCCCTGACTGCTGGGTGGGTTGGTGGGGAAGGAGATGCCCCAAGCCTCTGGGTTTCTGGGAGCCCCAATTCCAAATGCTCGCCCATCTCCAAATAGCCTGTCCGACCAAGGCAGTGACTGGGAAGCTGTGGTCGGTTTCGGTTCCTCGGGCCAGGCTTTTAGGAAGCAGTTTGTGGTCCCGAATGCTCCTGCTGGAGATGGAGTTTCTCCCAGGGGCAGCGGAGCCCAGGGCAGTGTCTGCTCTGGAGAACTCTGGGAGCTCCCTGTTGCAGCTGCAATGAACCCCCGTGAACGCAGTTGCTCAGAACAATGTCATGTATTATCTTAGACTTCTGGGTCAGGCGTAAAGTGGGGTGTGGGGCTGTACTGCTGGACGCTCCAGGGGAGAGCATTTTCTCTCCTTCCCAGCTTCTCGAACCTCTTGCACTCGCTAGTCTGTGCCTCCTTCCTCGTCCAAAGCCAGCATCTTCCGACCTCTCCTCTCTGACTTCTGCTCCTTCTCTCAATCTCAGGCCTCCTTACAAGCACCCGGTCATCATGGCAACTCTCCCAGAATGCTCTCTCCATTCAAGATCCTAAACCACTTCTGCAAAGTCCCTTTGCCAAGTAAGGAAAAACCTCACAGGGTTTGGGCGCTAAGGCGTGGGTGTCTGTGGGGAACATTATTCTGTCGATCACAGGGATGACCTAGTACACAACAGTGACAGTAACAAGTAGAGTGCACTGAGCCTATTTTGTGCGGGTACTTCCTGGAGATTCTGTGTGCCTGCTGCCCCGTGGGAGACATCACTCCCTCCCATGGGACTGCAAGGCCGGCCGCCATTCAGACAGGAAGGACGACGAGGGTCTCCTGACCAACAAGGACCCACAGGGCACAGCCGTGAGCCTCCAGACCAGCACGCTCCACCGAAGCGGCCCCTCATGCTCAGCTGCGGTCACAGCTCCGGGTGTGTGGCTGCTCCGGACTCAGCCTGGGGAAGCCGTCCCCTTCTGAGGGTGCCCTGATTCAAGCCCAGTGTTCCCCAAGCATGCACGCCATGCCTGCCAGTAGCAGGCTCTGTGCTGAGCCCAGACCCGGAGAGCACAGAGCCCGATTCCCTGGGCTCCGCAGCCTTGCAGGAGACAGACGGCCCTGTGCTCCCCCCATTACCTCTGCCTGGAAAGGTTAGGGAAGATTCCCAGAGGAGGAGACATTTGAAGGGGAAGAACAGGAGTTTATCATGTGCATGAAGCCTGGGGCTGGGAGGGAGAAGGAATCTTCCAGGCACTGAGAGACAGAGAGAGACAGACAGAGATAGAGATGGGAGAGAAAGAGAGAAAGAGAGAGAAGAGAGAGAGAGAGAGAGAGAGAGAGAGAGAGAGAGAGAGAGAGAGAGAGAGAGAATGCATGTGCTTAAGAGAAGGAAGGGAAGCCAGATGTCCAGAGGTGGAAGGGATCGCCGAGGGCAGACAAGGGACAGGGAAGAGGAGAGTGAGAAGCCTGCACAGTAAGACAGCAGCCTTTCCAGAAGCGGGGCCATGGGGAGCTGAGGGCCCTGAGAATGCAGACGGTGAACAGGGAGAGAGGCCCCTGGCACAAGACAGGTACACGTCAGAAGACCTGGCTTAAGCCGGCTGCTCCTACCCGCTGGGCCACCTCGAGGCGCACGGGAAAGAGGGAAGGAGGACATCGCTGCGAGGTCTCCAGGCTCACAGGTGCACTTGGTGGGGTGGAGCCTGCACCCTCATTGCAGTGGTTACTCTTCCAAAGCCATGGAGAGGCTGCTAGTGGCACAATGGCATGAGAATTGGGGACCTGCCAGATTCCCGGGGCCATCAAAACCAGAGAAACCCCAAACCTGGAGAGACTCCCCAAAATGAAGCCCTTAGGTCTGGCAGCAGAGGCCTGAGCTGGAGAGAGAACAGCTGTGTCTCCAGACCCAAAGGAGGACTGCTCCCGCTCCCGCCACCACTCTGGCCTGGGAAAGCTGTTCCTCATCCACCCAGAGGGAGGAGACAGATTCAGGCATGTTCGCCGCCCACGTATCACCAACCTAACACAGAAAGCACCTGACTACCACCCCCCCGCCCCCCGCCAGAGGACGGCCAGGAGAGTGCATGCACCGGTACGTGCTGCATTTTGGAGCCTCAAAAACACACGTTACTGAAATGCTAACAGCTTTGGGGAAAGCTCACAGCAAACTATTGGGTGGAGGGGGGGCAGTTTACATTTTCTGGGTTTTGAACCATAAATATGAGTTAACCATTCAAAATTAAATTTTAAAAATAATAAAAATGTGAGTGTCTGATAACAACCACATATATGTCCAAATATATAAAGACATACATCTGTGAGTGTGTGTGAAAGACAGAAAATGCCCCGGAATGTTAACAGATGTGATCCCTGGGGAGATTGTTACTTTCTTCCTGTTTCTCTGTATTTACGAATTTTCATAGTGAGCACGCAGTGACGTTTTATTCTGAAAAGAACTGGCCCATGGCTGCAGCTCGTCGGGCTGGGGACGCTGTGCCTTGGGGCTGGGCCCAGTGTGGCTGGCGCCGAGCAGCGTGCTCCCCGGCCGCTGCGGTGGTGCTGAGATGTGGCTCCTGGACGGCTGTCCTGCAGACCCTCGGAACTAAGGAGACCATGCCACCGCGTCCATCCACAGAGGCACAACCAGGCGAAGAGACGCACGCTTGCAAAGCAGCGAAAAGCATTTGCTTCACAGTTAACGCGGCCGCACCTGTCCAGGGTTCTGGGCCAGGGATGAGCCTCGCTCGTCCTGCCTGGAGCTGGGGAGACTGTGCAGCCCCGCGGGCGCCGTGTTGAAAAACTGAAGGTCAAGGCCCCATCCCCTGGTCTCCCAGGCATTCTGGTCCAGGAAACGGCTCCTGGGAAATTCCTGGTGGACTCCCGGGCTCTCCAGAGTGAAGAGGTGCAGGGAGAGATGGCCAGCGGGTGCACAGCCACCCCGGCCCCTGCCCCACCCTGTGTGGGACACCTCACATCCCCGTCCATGGAACCTTTCGGAGACTCCTGTGTGCCCGGAGCACGTTCACGACCTGAAGACAAATTGGCACAGGGCTCAGACTGTTCTCCCTTCACACTCCGCCTCCGTGTTATAACGATTCACATCGAGACTTCAGAGGAACAGAAAGTCTCTGTAAATACACTCCTCAAAATTTTCATTCTTCATCTATCAGTCGCTGTTCAGTTCATTACAGTGTTATTAGTCAGTCTTCATAAAAGTGCTATGCATCTTTATTAAAAATGGAAGCTCACATCATTTTATGTTCCCATAAAAAGGGGTGGTGGTAGCTTTGATTAATTTCTTCACATACAGTGAACTTTACAGCAAATTGGACAGTGTAATTCAATTCCTATTTCTGCAGATTTTTTTTGTTGGTAGAAAATTGATATCATTCATATGTAATCATATTGCCTTTGCAAGAGATATTTAAGAAATAATATCCTGAGGTAATGATCGCATGGCTTAATTATTAATAGCATACTTTCACACATGGGTAGTGTGCGTTCCTTTTGTCAGGCCTGACGTCTATCAGAAAATATTTCTTCAATCTGAATTCAGCTGTGTGCCACCAGTGTGTGCGCGTGAACTCGCTTCTTAACTTTGTCTCTTTCCTTAACAGCTCCAGCATCACTTCTAGGGCAATCATTCGTTTTTAGTGGTTTAGTAACCTAACGGTAAAAGTCCAAGCCAGAGGGAAACTTCAAAGGTTGGTTTAAAATTCAAAGTCCCCCGCTCCCCTCAAACAGCAAGGAAGTATATTGGGTCCCTTTAGAATTAAGCAATTGCCAACGAAAGAGTTTTCTGGCTTTGGTGGAAGAGAGATAGAGAGACAGAGACAAAGACAGAGAGACACACACAGAGATAGACAGACAGAAAGACAGACAGGGTGAGATTCAGAGGCTGGTTCAGGCAGCTGTGAGGCTGGTGGTGGGGGCGGTGCAGGCCAGCTGGCTGGCTGGAGACCAGGAGTGGTCGCTGTGATGGCCTTAAGTCTGGACTGTCCCTGCAGACAGGATGGATCCATCCTCAGAAGGAGCTTGTCCCTCAGAACTCCGGATGGGAGGGGGCACCAGAGGCGGGACTTGGGGAGCCAGTTACCCAGTGCATCTGTCTGTGGCTGAGGTCGGCTGGGGTCTGCAGGCCGCGCGCTGTGTTTGTGGAGTCCGGTTAGACCCAAGAATGTGTGCGTAGAAAAACTCATGAATGAAAGATTGCTTTGGGGAAAAGGTGGCTAGATGAGCTACCAGCCTGTGAGTCCTATCTTCTTATTCCTCTTTTCCAGTCCAGGGCTGGGCTTTGAGGCTCCTACACCAGGTGGCGGCAGGACGCCCAGCCCCAGGAAGAAAGAAAACAACACTTTACCTGCGCAGAAGGGGCGGGGCCTAGACTTCCGGGCCCCTATTCTGACCTGTGCTGGTCCCTGAGGAAGACAATGGACATGCAGAAGGTGGGGAGGCAGGGAGGCCGAGAATGTGGGTACAGCCACGTGGAAGGAGGTTCCGGCAGGAAAGCCCATCATTCATGGGCCCTGCAGGGCAGCTCTTGGACAGTATTTAGGCCTCTGATTGGAGCCCCAAATAGAGAGGCTGAAAAAGATCATCTGACCCCATAAATCATTACCAAACTTATTTGAAAGTTGCTGAGCTGCACGCGTGACTCAAGGGGCTTTGTCCCTGACGTCTGGACAGTCGAGAAAGAGCTACCGGGGACTTTGCCAAGTAAAGGGAATCAGGAGAGAGAATAAGGGTTTGAAATAAACACGTGAGACAGTGGAATGTCGGCCACTCGTCCAAGGGGAGGACATTTCAGCTGTGAGTGGTCGGCCGTACGTGCCGCAGGAAAAGGGGCGGTGAGCTTGGGAACAACAGGGCTGCCTCCCCAGCTCATCAGGGGACGTCCAGAAGGAAGGGGCCCCCTGGGTTACAGGTACATGGCGAGAGGAAGCAGGTCCACAGAGCCTCCCTCTCCACGGAGAGCGGGCCCCGTGCCTCCCTGCGTGCGCCTCAGCCTCCCGAGGCCTGGGTGGGCACTGCCTTCTGCTCCGGGTGAGCCTCAGAGGCTGGGTGACCTCTGCTAGTGGCAGTGTTGGGTTCTCCACTAAATGGTAGAACTCTTAGGGAAAACGAGCCCTGCTAGGATCCATAAAACAACAAAAACCAGCTCACTATACTGCAAGATGTCTAAAATATGAAAATGTGTCCTCTCTTGCTGTTTGAAAACAAGCCACCCCCCATGGCGTCCAAAAGAAGAGAGGGGTCCGGCCGTGGTCCCTGGGGCCAAGCCGGGCGGGGCTGGCTCCTCCGGGACCCGTTCCCTCAGGGGACCTGAGTGAGGCAGCTCTGCGGCGACCCGAGGACGGAGGTGCCCCGGGAGTCCCCTCGTGGCCCTCGGCAGCTGTACTTCTGCGAAGTAACGACCCCCAGGAACTGCCGGGTGCACGGTGTCATTTCAGAAGCTGTTCGGGCCCGGCTGTAAATCGGCCGTAAACACTTGCCGAGTGCAAAGGAGGGGTTTTCACTTTGGGTTTTGTGTTTATCGTTTCTACGCTGGAAACAGAATTGAATTCGTCGCAGCAGAAAAACAAAGACAGCTCTGAGTTATACTGTAATTCACCGCGGGAGATTTATGAATATTATTTTCCTGTAAAACCCAGCATTTTTCTCTTTACTACTTGCAACCTGTACGTGGCGTGAAGCTGTGCACCTAGCAGGGTTTCCGATCTCGGCCGCGCCAGGCCGCCCCGCTCGCAAGTGTTGGCGCACACGTGGGTGTGCGGCCCCATAAATCCTGCCTTTATGTTCGGCTTGTCCAATCAGCGGCCCGTATCCAAACTTCCTAAGTGGCTGCTTCTCATTCAAAGGCCTAGTAAAGCTGCGATGACTACGGCTGCAGGACGCCTTGTTTCAGAAGTGCATTAACTAGTTTTATAGACGTGGTTGGAACACTTGTGTGATTGTGTTTATGAAAGGGAACCCCGAGACAGAAAGGTAAGTGGGGAGCGATGAGAACTACTCAGGCCTCTGCAGCTCCTATGTGCAACTGATTCGGCATGATATGCCGGCGACACTGCAACAGAAAGCTTTGCAGCCAAGTCTGGGTGAGCAAAGAAGGTGAGGATTTTCTTGGAACATAAAGAACTAAATACACGAGGGTCCGCCTCCCGGCTGGGGACCGTTTGTGGCCAGAGGTGATGAGCATGCTCCCAGGTGAGCTTAGGGACGGCCAGTTCTCCCCAGACCCGACCCAGGAACGCCAGGCCACCAAGTGGGGCGCCTGGGGGACGTGCTCTCCTGGCACATTGGGAACTGGGTTCGGGTCCCCAGCAGCACCCCCTGTCCTGCCCGCTGCGGGGTTCAGCTCCAGACACAGAGGCCTCCCCGCGAAGATGGATGAGGGCTCCCATCCCTCCATCCGCTCAACACTGCATTTTCTGTAAAATGAAATCTCAGATTTGCTGTAAATCCAGACCGGGGAGGCCCGAGCAGATGGGCAATGTTTAAGTTACAGACCTAAGGGAAGCTTTTGCATTAAAAAAAACAACAACTCTTAAACTGCAGCTCTTAAAATACAGAAAGATCTTCTGTTTTCCATAGTGACTCACTAAACCTTTATTTAGACAGTTGGTAAAAACACCACATCACATATTTCACATGTTTTTTTTCTTTTTTCACTGCTGCAGTTTAGAACAGCACCGTAGTTTTTGTTTTTTTTTTTTCCTAGAGGGAAGCAGAAGTCTACAGTAGGGCATTTTTAAAGCGAAACCTCGCTGTGTTTTGGAACAGCTCCTGCTCCCGCCAGAGCCGCGCAGCACCCTCTGCTGCACGGAGTGGGGAGAGGACCCGGGCAGGTCCGGCTTTGTTCCTCCCGGCTCCAGGCTTCCCAGAGAGGAATGTCAATGCCCATTCATTCAGAAATACAACACAAGCATCAGGATCTGAAATCCATTAGCTTCCTGTTCTGGCAGTTTTCTCTGCTTGTTCTCGCCGGGTTGCGGGTGAGCTGTTTGAGCAAAAGGAATCAGCTCCCTGAGGCCCAGCAGGTGGGTCCACTGCGACCCTGGGGCCACGTGGGCTACAGTGCATGGGGCCAACAGCCAAATGGCCTTCTTGGATCGGGCTTCCCAGGGTCTGGACAAGGAGTTCAGGGGCGCCGGCTGGCCGGAGATGCCTCTGAGCCAGGTGCCCACCTCCCCGAAGGCCTGGGTGTGCCTGGGAGCTGGGCCTACTCCCCCAGCCTGGGGTTAGCAGAACAGGCCAACACCCTCGCCACTACCAGGAGCGTCATGCAGAGTACCTTCTAGCTCTTCTGTAGAAAGAGGAGGCCAAGTGTCCTAGTGCACATTTGGGAAGGGTACACACACACACACGCACACATATACTTGTAGACATACACACATGAGTATATACAGGCACATGCACACACACAGACACATGCACATGTATACATACATTCAGCCATGTGTATACACATGCATACACATGGCCATACATGCACATGTATATCCTTATGCAGACCTTTGTGCACACCCATGCATGGAGCACACACACACACAAACACACGAGAGACACAGCTGGGCCTGCCGTGTGTGTTCAGTACCAGGAGCAGAACCTCAGTCCCAGGCCCCCTTTTGGGTCTCCTTCCTCCCATGTGGGGGTGGGGGCACCCTGAATCCCTAAGCATTTCCTCCAGCACATTAACCCCACAGCAGGTATGGGGCGAAGGGAGGAGCTCTCCTTTTTCCCAAGGTCAGAAAGGGCTTCCTGCGCCTGCATTGGGGTTGACCTCAGTGGGTCCCTCTCCCAGGGGTGCTGCTCCCCACCCTGACCACCTCCCCAGCACTTGCCCAGCTTCATGGCGTCCTGGCTGGAAGGGAAGACCCCCACTGAGGGCACCTCTTGGCAGGGCCCAGGGCCATTCCTGTCCTGAGGGCCCTTTGTCCCAGGCCACGGGGAACAGAACGAGTCCATGGTTCCCAGACAGCCCAGTCTCTGTCCCACTTCAATAAACACCTGCTGATGCTAACGCAGACCTGAGCCGGCCCTCATGTCTCCATGGGGAAGGGCTGAAGTTGGACCCCAAGAAATGCTCCCATTAAAGGACCTGAAATGACTTGGCTCATCAGGGACCATTTCTTATTTTCCTTTGTCCAGAAAACGGTATTTTTGTGCAAGCCCCGTAGTCCTGTGGAATGGGAACTGCACCTTCCCCGCCTCAGGGGAGTCTATGGGGTCATAATAACCACGGGATCCCACTGCCGACTGCTGCTCTGTGGCACCCACAGTGTCAACACCACGCCTCCCGGGCGCCAGCCTTTCCCTCCAGGAGCTGAGCAGCCCCGCCTCAAGGCTCCCACGGAACGGAAACAGGTGTTCTGAGGCAGCACAGCCAGCTCTCCCGCCCACACGGGCTTGTGACATCCCAGATACACACTCCTGGGCCCTGGGCCCACCACAGCAGGTCCACCCAACGACGGCTGAGTCCGCATGCAGTTCTCAGGGCCTGAGTGCACGGGACTCAGTGGAGGGTGCCCTCCCTGCATCAGCAGCCCCGCTGTCCCACCTCCACAGGCACCTGAAAGCTTTCACATTTGCTGTCCAGGAATCGTGTGCCTTTGCAGGCTTGGAAGGCACATTCCGACAGGAGGGAAAACTCTGTCAGGATGCCCCTTCCTCTTTACAGAGGTCGAAGACTGACTGCTTTGTAGGAGCAAAGAGGCCCTGTCAGTCACGGGCAACCTGTCCCCTGTTACAGGGGACCCAAGGCCTGTGGCTGTAGGGCCTAAGGGGAGACACAGCACCAGGCTCCAGGAGGCAAAGGCACTCTCAACCCTGGGGACATGCCTGGGGGGCTGGCATGTGGCCTGAGGCCAGAATCCCTGGCCCCTGACCCATGGCCCCTGACCCCTGACCCCTGGCCCCTGGTCTCCACACTGGCCGGCCTGGGCAGGTGGGCCTGGGCTCTGCAGCACTATTGGGGGAGCTGGGGTCCAGACCCTGCCTTTGGGGACCAGGAGTATCTGACAGCAACTCATCTGCAGAGAGGGCCAGGGACACAAGCCAGCCACCCCCAGGTGGGTCCAGTATGTCCACCAAGTATCTGTGAAACCTCATCGAAGATGAGGATCAGCTGCTATTCTCTCTGTTACTTTAAATCTTTCCTACAACAGGGAGCTTGACCCTGGTGCATCAAGGAACCTCAACTGGGGGTTAGTGAGTCACTCACAATTCACACTCAAATTCACACTCACAACTCACACTCAAAGCCACACACATGACCCACACAGTGGGGACTTGGCCACCAGGCTCTGGCTTCCATCTGCCCTGTGGGCTGAAGACCTCTTTGAGGGGCATCTGTGTGGCAGCCCCTCGATGCCTGGACGGGGCGGGGTGAAAGGCAAAGGTCAGGCAGGGACACCACGCCCACAGCAGGGCAGCCTGCAGCAGGTGACCCGACCTCCCCGCATGCAGTGATTGACGCTCAGGCTTCCGCGAGCCCTTTGCCACTCCCCATGGCCACTGGGAACAACCAACCCTGAGCAGGCTTTTTACAGTCATTTCTTCACCTCACAGAACAGAAACCACCAGGAGGGGCAGCGTGGGCAAGAAATAAACAGCCTGCCGGGGGCTGCCGGAGGGCAGGGCTGCCGGGGACACCTCTGGGCTGGCGCCGTGCTAGCTCGCCTGTTCCCAGGTGGCCTTCCTCATCAGGGCCGGGTGGGGTGGTGGCTGCTGGCCCCACCAGCTGCAGTCGGCCTCCCGTCTCTCTAGAGCTGGGCCAGGCCTCAGGTGTCCCCTGGACAATGGGGGGACAGAAGCACCTCCCGGGGCTGTGGGCCAGCGAGCAAAAGCCTTTGCATAAAAAATGTCAGGTCGCAAAACAGCAGAACCATTGCCAGGACCTTCTAGCACTTTCCTTTGGGAGACGCCTGGCTCAGGGCCACCTCACTTCGTCCAGGGGTTTCTAGGACCCATTTCTGTCATTGTCTCCCTGATTCCCCCAGCCATACCCCTTCTCTAACTTGAAGTGTGGGGGGCTGAAGGGCCTCTCGCCCCCAGACCTGACTCAGAGTGAAAGACAGACTGCTCAGTTGTTCCCAGGAGGAACCCAGGGAGCTTGTCAGGTGCGTCACACCCACGTCACGGCTGAACCCAAGGTCTGCCTGGCTTCCCTGCGGTCAATGGCGATTTCTGTCTCCCATGGCCGGTCACAGAGCGTGGCTGAGAAGAACAAAGACCCTGATGTTTATAAAGCACCCATCCCCACACTCCCAGGATGGCGGAGTCTTGCTCTCACAATGAATATTTGCGGGATGTGCTCGTCTTTGACCTTGAGTGGTCCCTGTTCATGGGACCATCTCTCCCTGTGGCTCAGATTCGCGTCTGGGATCCCACCAACCCGCCAACATGCAGACTTGAAGTGCTTCCCGCGGCAGACCCGGCTCCCTGCAGCGCCGGCAAGATCTGACCCCATGGAGCCTTCCCCGCTCCACGCGTCCACTCTGACGGCCCCACAGCAGAGTCCCTGTGATGTGACCTCCGCCCCCAGGGCCATGACAGGTGCCGAGGGGAGGCTCTGGTTCGTTTGAGCGCCATTGATTAGGGGCTGGGGGTGGGAGTAGAGAAAAGAGAGACCTGAAAAGTGGCCGTCAGGGCTGGGGAGGGAAGTCGGGGGAGGTCGGCAAAGGTCCCGGCTGGGCTCTGAGAGGAGCAGGTGACTGAGGTGGTAACACTGTGGGGCTGGTTGAAGTCAGCCCCGAGAGCAGGACTCCGATGATCTCCTGCACACAAAAGCGTAGATATGTGAGTGATGGTGTGTTCGTGAACGCGATGTGCCTGGCTATCAGACCATCACCTTGCACACTTTCCCTTTCATGGTAACTGTTACAAGGGTCTTACAAATGCTGAGGGCCAGTGCAGTGTGATGGTATCAAAGTCCAGAAATAATTCTAAGGCGGAGCACAAACTGCGTTGAAGCCGCACTTGGAGAGGATCGCTGCTGGTAATATATAAGCCAGGGAGGTAAAGTTCAAGTGGTGTGTAAATGTCACCAGGGCCGTGATATTAAAAATGCCACTTTAGAGCATGCACAGTTTGGGTGGAGCTCGCGATGATTAAATCTCACATTGCACCAGGCAGGCGTTCGGAGTGTTATTCCTGCGCGGGCGTGTGGACTGGGCCCGGCCAGGGCTCGAAGAGCAGGGCCCACGCCGGCAGGAACAGCCCGGCCAAGGGGAGCTTCCAGGCCGCTGTCCAGTGGGAAGGGGCCTCTGACGTCCAGGACAGCAGGGCCAGCCCCTGTGTGTGTCCAGGGACGGGATGGTCTACTTTCTGTCGGGGTGGGTTGGTCACATGGGCACTGGTTCTTTATTTTTGTACAAGGTGAACCGACCATGCATTTCCTTTCACTCTGACAAGCACTCACTGAGTGCTGCTGCTGTGGGGCTGTGTTGGGTCAAGGGCACCTGCTTACTTCTCGGTGGAACGTCAGAACGCAGGACAGAAACCAGACTCCATCAATGTGAGTCTGATGCTGCTGGTCCTCACAAATGTAATTCAAGACCTGAGTGATCGCCCGGTGCATGAGCCTCTGAGAGCATTCAAAGGCGTTTGCGATGTTCAATGGGCCCATTGAGGCGGGGGTGGGGGATGAGGGGGTGGGGGGATTGTTGAGCATGTAAACATCAGGGAAATGTGCACCTGCTGCCGGATTTGGAGAGTAGTGCGGTCTCCTCGGTGCCTGATAGGAAGGAGTAGCTGCAGACTAGCTGGGTGCCCAGGGGCCTGACACAACCCAGGTGGGACCCTCTGCATCCCAGGAGATGACCCACTCCAGACAGAGCCAGGGGCATGCCCGAGGTGGAGCACCTGTGAGAGCCTCGGCCCCTCACACAGTCCATGGGCAAAGCCTGAGGTCCGGGAACAGTGTGGGGGCCCGGGTTCATCCCCACCTGCGCAGCTCAGCGTCTAGGGAGAAACAGGAATCCCTCTCTCCCAGGAGACATGCACGGCTCCAGGAACGTCGGTGACGCTGTGATGTCTGCCACAGACCAGCCATGTCTGTCAGCGTGGCTGCACTGGAATGTCCCCAAACTATTCTATTTGCAAGCCAACGAGGCAGGTGAGGGCCCGTCACTACTACTGGAATGCTCTAGTCGGGCTCCCCTGTGCCTGATCCTTTATTAATTTCCATTTCAAACAGGCTCTGGACACAAGGGAAGCCTGGACAGTTGTGAGGAGTAGGAGCGTTCCTCCCAGCAGGAGACACTGTTTTCCAGAGAGGCTCTGGGGAGCTACTCCCTCGTGGGAGGTCCTGGCCCCTCCTCCCGGAGGCCGTGCACAGGCTCAGGGACTTGTGCCCGACGTGGAGACCACCTTCTGTGTCCTTTTCCAGGAAATGAAGACACCTCGGGGGAATTCGGAGGGAAAGCCACCTTGTAGACCAACAGGAGTGACAGCGTTCCCCCTCAATGCATCTCCCCTGGCCGGAGTCCCAGGGATTCCACGACTTCCATCGACCTTCGTCCCCTGCGGCTGCTTCCCTCTGCCCCCTCCGCAGAGCTGCTGGCTGGGGTCTCCTGCACCCAGCAGGAGTCTGTGCTCTACTCTGGACCTGCTGGGCTGGGCTGCCCAACAGTGAGGTGACAGCCTGATGCGCTGTGTGAGCAGGCGCCGGGACAGGGTGCGTCTGCTTCCAAACTGATGTCCCTTCAAGGAGGCGTCATCCCGGCAAAACTGATGGCATTTATCGATCCTCTCTGCGGGCTGCAACCTGATTTCTGTTGTGGTTCTGGCCTCGTGTCAGTACTGCCCACAGTAACGGCCCAAACCACTGCGCTTTGTAATGAAATTATGCTCCTTCGACGTGTTGTAAATCAAACAGCTATGACATCAGCCCCATAACTATATATCACGGCTTACCTTTGCACACACAGGGCCTGATATGGCTCCGCCGGACCTGCCACATTTATTAATACTGGGTAGCCACAGCCCCTATTACATCACAGACGTCTAATCGGTAACGCACTGGGAGAGAGGAACACAGAGGTGACCTGGCCATGGCTCAGGGAGGGAGGTGGGTGGTGGCTGCCTCCTGCCCCCTCTGTCCCTTGCTTCCAGGGTCTGCCATCTGCGTCTGGAGGTGTCTCTAGACCCTGCTTGAGGCTCACATTATGTCCTCAAGGCCGCGACAGTCACAGGGTTCAGTTGCAGTGCAAAATACACAACTTCTCAATACTTGGTTCGTTGGTCAGATTCCTTGATAAATGGTCTCTCCTCGTCCTGGGAGCCTGGGATTGCACTGCCCTCGGGGAGCACCCAGCCTCCCAGGTTTGCATTTTCAGCGTTTTCATAAAACGCAGGCCCAAGGGAACGGGGAGACAGTAACCAGAACAACTGAGTCAAAATATTTCATTGAATTCTTATTAGTAAAATGTTTACATTTTGGGTCTCTTATTAGAGGTGCTAAAATGCTCCACTGACAGGCTTGAAACTGGCCCTCCTGGGCTCTCCCCAAATGCAAAAGTGCTAAACAGCGGAGGGGAGCACCGTAGTTTCCAAGAGAAACCAAAGTGCAGTGACACGGAAAGTCACTCAGCATCATCCGGATGAGCTCGTGAGTGGCCCAGACCCTGCCGGTCCTCCCGAGCTCGGGGTGGCTGCTGCCAGGCCCAGGCCTCCCACCAGGTGCAGCAGGTGCCCGGGCGGCACCGGGGAGGGCCTGGCCAGCAGTGTCTCCAGGCAGGAGCTCTGGGGCTGGGAGGTGTCACATCCATCTGAATTCACAGCAGCAGGAGCCCGTGTGCCAGGCCCACGGGGCCGTCATGGTCCATAGAGGGCTGGTGCCATCTGTGCGAGTCCCACCTGTGATTCCGAGCAGGTCCCATCCTGCACACCTGGGAGGACGGTGGCACGCAGGGGCCGGGGACAGGCTGGGGAGGGTGTGGGGGGGAGGGGTGCCAGCTCGAAAGGGAGAACGGCATCCGACTTCCCGAGACCGTGGAGCCCACGGAGCTAGCGAGGCTGCAGGTTTGGCACCCACTCCAGAACCTTCCGGCTGAAAAAAAGGTTGTCTTCATTAAGAGCATTAATATTCATGCGGCATGGTAATTTTGACACAGAAAAGGTCTCTGTAACCTTTTCTTGTGTGAGAATTTTTTACTTCTCAAGGAAATTACAGTCCAGCAATGACTTAATTAATGCGGGTGTCTCAGCCAGGTTTGGACGAGCTGTCAGTTTGGGCTTTGGAGCTGTCAGGCTCGGGGCTGGGGCTGCAGGCGGGGGAGGGGACAGCCACCCCCACCCCAGGGCTCCCGCTGGGGGGGTGGGGGCGGGCACCTTCCCACATTTGTTTTAATTTAGCAACCAGCTTTCTCTAATGCTGGGCCATTTATTATTGGGATGGAGGGCAGGGCTTGAATTAATAATCCATTTTTCACCAGGCATATTTATTCTTTCTGTTGTAGCGATTTTGTTCCTAATCCCTTTGGCTCTGGTAAATTTGGGCAGAAGTGACAACCTCCCAGGGAGCGAAGAGGAACCATCCTCATCCTTAAAGAAACACCGTCCCAGGAAAATGGCCCCGACAAGATAAGGGGCCAACAGGTCAGGGTGCCTTTAGGTTCCCCGAGCACCTGGCTGGAGGGTGACAGGAGCCAGTGGGGGCGGAGCACAGGGCCGCCACTCCAGTGGCCCTGCTCCTGCTCGGGGAGAGTCCTGGCAGTCCGGTGGGGCCACCTCCCCGAGAGTGGCCGTGCGGGGCGCCGTTAGCCTCTCTACTCTAGGCTGCCTTTGCCTCTGGGCCTCCGGGCCTCCTGGGCTGCAGCCCTGTCCTAGGATCCCAACAGTGAGGGGTCTTGGGAGGAGATGCCGCCTGAGGAAGCAGCAGGCTTGGGCTGCTTGGCCCACCGGCTGGGACCCCAGAGCCTTCCTCCCAGCCCGTAAATCCACGCGCGGCCACTCCATCCGGTGGGACTGGGCCACCCTCTGCACAGCCTCCCGGCTTCCCATTTCTAGAAACACCGACACAGTCGGCGTCGTGCTGCAACACCATTCGGGGAAATACCGGAGAGGCGGCGTCCCGAGCTTCTAAACGCCAGGGGCTTTGGGACAACAGGATTCTCCAATACCCCAGGCAACCTGGCAGCTTCTGGAAGGCCGAGGGCCAGGCGCCTGGCTCCTCACACGCGGGTCAGGAGGACGGAAAGACTCCGGCTGCTTTCAGAGTCCTGGGGGAGAAGAGCAGAAGCAAGAGGAGCCTCCGCTGCAGAGAATGCCACGCGTCCCATTGCAGGAGCACCGGCCGGGCCAGCAGTGGTTTAAAGCCACCGACTTCCTCCTGCTCCCAGAGCACAAACCCAGGGCTCCTCAGCCGGGACGCGCACAGCGTGGGGAAGGAACGGTCTCTGAGAACCCCGCACGCTGTGTTGGGTGCCCCGCAAACCGAGGGAGGAAGAGGGGACATGGACGCCGGCGTGCTGGGTGGCACAGGCACCTGGGACTCCATTCAGTTCGTGTGACCACCCTGAGGCACCGGAATTCCAGCGGAAACATGGGCTCCCCAAAGCCCCCTACACGTACGTACGTAAACTTACGTTTTTACCCTGTGATGGAAGCTCTGGGAGGAAGGAGCGGCCCGCCCTCCAGCTGCCCAGTTCTCCCTGAACCCCGGGGGTGCAGCTGCTGCCAGACCGTCCCCGAGGGAGGGCAGAGGACACGTAATGCCTGCCCTGCCCAGGCCCCGTGTCCTCAGTCAGGAACCCAAACAGAGCCAGAGAGGAGGGCCACTCCAGGCCCTGCATGAGGGCGGGAACAGCCTGCCCCTAGGGACAGCCAGGGCCCAAGGCTTCCCAGCACTGCATTTGCAGGTTTCTGGGACATCAGTGAATGAGCCACATCCGCCCTATTATTCAGACATTTACTGAGAACGCCCCCTGCTGAACAGGAACCACGGGAACTGCAGCCGGGAGGAAGGAACCCTAACCCAGACCCTCCCTCATCTCATCCTGCAGACGCGAGGTGGAGCCTAGGGAGTCAAGGCTTGGCCTCATGGCATGTGCAAGGGCGTTTCCCGTGAGGTTATCTGGACGGAACCCCTCTCTTCTCTAAGGGGCTGAGACCGAAGGAGAACCCTACACCCAGGGCACACCCACGTTCCAGGGCTGCCAGCCGCTCACTGCCCACTCACCTCGATGGCACGCAATCGCCTGAGACACAGGGACCCCGGCCGGGAAGCCAATGGAAGGACATGCTCTGAACACACATGTCACTTAAACAAACCTCCAACTGCCCCTCATGTCACCAGAGAATCGGTGAGTGAAGGGCACGTTTCTCTGCTGAGCCAAGGGCTGCGTGTGGGACAGGGAGCCCGAGGTGCTGGATCACGGAACATGGAACCCTCCCCACCCAGTGGGCCTTCACTCCTGCCCACAGGACGGATGTGTGACCTCCTGGAGGGTGAGCTCGCAGGGCAGCCCCAGCTCGGGGCAGGGTGGGGACTGTGGACAGATGGATTCTGGGTTGACATCCCTGTCTCAGCCCTGAGAGCAAGCTGCTTCCAAGCAGAGAATATTCATAAACTGCTTACATAACCCGCTGCTGACACAGATTTTTCCTGCAAACGACAACAATAATTTCCTCGTTATGTCATAACTATAGGGCTGTACTTCATAGCTGTGACATCCTAGCCTGGAAATATGATCATATCCTGCACGGAAATGTTATTTTTATTTTCAAAACACTTCCCGATGCATTCTCCTATGTCAGTCTCCCAGTGTTTTTATGAGGTAGGCAGGACCCCAACTACTAGCAAGGGGACCCTGCATTGGGAAAGGGGAAGTGGAGGCAGGCCACGCAAGAAACCGAGGAGTGGTGAGAGGGGCACAGAGAGGTTCTGCGGCCGGCCAGGCATCGTCCCAGCCAGTTCCTCCTCAGGTCAGGGTCCCCTCGGCCGTGGGTGGAAGGTGCTCCAGTCTGCGTACGCCCTGCCAGAACCTCTGGAGACACAGACGGGGCTCCCAGGTCCTGTGCTAGAATCATTTCTAGCGAATGAAAGAATCCTCCAGAGCCGACCCCGCACAGGGCCAGGCCTCCCTCTGCATCTTCTCTCCACAGGCCAGCATTCTGGGCCTGGTGGGAACAAGCGGCTCCGTGGGCGTCAAGGGCCTGGGAGTCCAGGGGCTGCAGGCTTCAGGGTCTCCCGCCTCTCTGCTTCTCCTCCTTTCCCTGCCCCGGGGTAGGTTTTCCTTGGGGTCCCCTCTGGGCCCCTTTCCCTCTGCACTGTAGTTCTGTGTCCTGTCTGACAAAGGCCCCATGGCCTGGTCCAGCCCAGCTTGCCTCTCCAGCCTTCATCCCAGGCTTCCTGCCCATCTTCCCCTGGAGGGCGCGCCAACCCCCCACGCAGCCCACAGACCAGGCATCCTCGTCGCCACAAGCCAGCTGTCCCCTGAGGCACATCCCTTTGTCCTGGATTCAGCCCTGGCCCTGCCCAGACTCCTTGCTCAACTCCACCTGGCCCAGCCTTGGCCCCGGTGTCCACAGAATACACACAGGTGGGCAGGACCCCATAATCAGAGATGTCAGAGACTCTGTAACTGCACGTTAGAAACAGGCGGGACCTTTAAGAGAATCTGGACTCCGACCTCCTGTTATATCAGGACAAGAGGCAGCTGGAGAGGGGCCGGGTGGCTCAGGGCCACGGGGCTAGAAATGGGCAGAGGAGGACATGAATCTGCAGATGAGCATTCTTCCGAAAGGTCCCTCCTAAGGCACATGGCTGGGCCGGGAGGGACCGGCAGACACCTGTTCATCAGGTGGCCTTCAGTCCTGCTCAGGTACCCAGTCCCACCACAGCTAGACATTCTGTAGGCGGCTTCAGAAAAGGAAACAAAACACACACATGTTTGCTGGTTGAGCTATGGGCTTCCCACAGTTTCTGAAAGCAAAACACAGGACTGGGCACGTTCAGAAAACCCATGAACAGGTGAAAAACATGTCACTGTCAAAACAAAAGAAGGGCGACCGAAGTCTGTCTCAACCAAGTTTGCTTTCAGACCAGGCAAAGTACAGCATCCGGTCATTTTCATTTCAGCCGTGTAATGTCACATTTACACCCTGTTGTCCAATTTCTTAGGGGAAAAATATCCTTGTTTAATCGGCACCATTTCCGCTGCTGTCTGCTCTCCGCTGGCCGCCGGCTGTGGGGACGTCTGGTTTTCCACTTGGTGATTTAGATGCTCGGATGACACGTCCAACCTTTTAAATAAATCATTCATTTTTTTTAAAGGTTGGCGATGTCATCATGCTATGATGCACCCAATTTTAAAATAACTGTTTATTTGATGTCAGGTACACAAGACATAAAAATAAATGTGACTTGGTAGAACTTAATACGAAAATTTGATATCTGATTTGGATTTCCTCAGTCGACAAATGGAAAATGTTTGGCCAAGCTCGGGGGGAACGGGAAATTACGGAGCGTGTGTCTTCAGTGCCCAGCACGCTCCTGCCCGTGGCTCCCTGCCCGATTTCTCAGGTGTCATTCAGCATCTTCCCTCACCTCTGCTCTCCATTCCTACCCAGACATTCACATGTGGCTCCTACGCTTGGGTCAGGGCCGGCCTGGCCCAAGTGTAGGAGCCACAGAGCACGTGTGTGTGTGTGTGTGTGTGTGTGTGTGTGTGTGTGAGAGAGAGAGAGAGAGAGAGAGAGAGAGAGAGAGAGAGAGAGAGAGAGAGATAGGAATTGGGGCCTGGCAGTATTGTGTCTTAAGTCTTCACCTCTCACTAAGAAATGAAAACTCAAAGGTATTTGAAGCAGATATTTGGGACAAGATATGGGAAGATCAAAGTAAACTCAATAAGGCAAATGTGGAAAATGACCCACCCGGAGCCTTCTCCCTAATCTCCGTGAACCAGTGAACCATGATTCACGCTTACTTTCATGCTATGAGTCCATGTGCAGGGCGGGTTTATGGATAAATTCTGGACGTAGCTACATGCGTTGGCCTCCACGGCACCCAACTGCAGCACTGCCATGAGGTCCAGGTTGATTACTGCAGAAGGCTTACTACGGTAAAGAGCACTGTTGGATTCTTAAGAGCAGTTGGTAAATTGATGCATCTCAACATCACAATGCTAGTTACCTAGTTTGTGTTGGTACCCTGGCACACAGGATGCTCACAGAGATGTTCTGACGCTCTCACTAGGACCACGTCTGTGATACTATTCCTGGAAGCCCTGCCACGGCTACAGTATTAGCCAGTTCATGACTAAGAAGAAACAGCACCTTCAGGCATTATCTGCATGCAGCAGAACATGACCGTGAATTTTAACTCGGGGACTTTTCCTGAGCGTATACAACAATGTGGGTGGGCTGTCTCAGTCTCATCTCCTGTAGCTAACAGGTGGGCAGGAGCCAGAAAAACCCATGTTTTCAGTTCTGGTCTCACATTATGAGACAGAGGCAGATAGAAAACTGCAGGAATCCTAACAATCAACAAGGCTGAGACAAACACCATCAGGACAAGGAACGTGAACTCTAACTTTGCTGAGTAGGAAACTCCAAAGTACAAAAGGATATCACAAAACTCTCAGCCCCACTAGTAACCAGAAAGAGAACAAAAAACAGACATGAAATAGTGGTCCAGGAGGGGATGAGGAGGAGGAAATGAGATAAAAGGGGGGATCAAACAAACAAACCTCAGAGGAGAGGGGCCTCTCAGGAACTGACAGTAACGTGCCATGAAGTGAAGAGCAGGGGAAGCACTTCCATTTCCACCTGAGGTTAAGAAATAGACTGAAAGTAATGATTTAAAAAAACTGGAGGAGGGGAGATTCTGGTTACTAGGTGAATGTTAAAAAATAGTTGTATTTCTGTATACCTGCAACAAACAGGAAATTATATTTTAAGATGACACTATATACATAGTATTTAGGACATCAAATATATAGAAATAATCTAATAAAATATATGCAAGTCCTTTTCACTAAATGGTATAAACTATTTTTGAGATAAAACAATGTTAAAGACAGACATATATAAAGGGACATACCATGTTCATGAATTGGAGGTCTCTATATATTAATAATGTTAATTCCCCTCAAATTGATTTATAGTTTAAATACAACCCCAATCAAACTCCCAGCTGTTTTCTTTCTCTGTGGAAACTCAGAAGCTGATTCCAAATTAAAATGTAAAAGGGGCATAGATTCTATCCTAGAAAGACATAAACTAATGAAACTGACTCTAGAATTAAGCAGAAGATCTAAATATAGCTATGAGAAGTAAAGAGATTGAATTAATAATTTTTAAGCTCCCCACCAAGAAAGCTCAGGCCCATATTGGCTTCAGTAGTCATTTCTACCAAATTAAAAAAACAATTAATACCAATATTTCTCAAAATATTTGCCCTCCTCTCCCCCCGCCCCCAAAAAAGAATTGGAGAGAACATTTACCAACTTATTCTATGAGGTCACTATCACTCTGATACCAAAACTAGACAAAAACATCATAATAAAAGCAATATACACACCCAAATCCCTTATGAATACAGATGCAAAAACCCTCAACAATACACTAGCAAGCTGAATACATCAACACATAAGAAAGATTATGCACCATGACCAAGTAGGATTTATCCCAGTATGTGAGACTGATTTTATATCCAAAAATTAATGAAGTGCCCTATGTCATTAGAATAAAGAATAAAATCACATGGTCATCTCAGCAGGTGCAAAAGAAACAAGATGACAAATCAAACACATTTTCATGATTAAAAAACCCCATAACACTCAGTGAACTAGGAATATATTAATAGATGAGAACCTCCTTAGTTTGAAATAGGACATCTAGGAAAAATCCAGAGTAAACATCACAGTTAATGGAAAGAGATGAAAGCTTTACTCCTAATGATTGAGGCAAGGACGCCACTCTCACCACTTCTAGTCACTATTGTACTGGGGGTTCCAATCAGGGCGATCAGGCAAGAAGAAAATAATAAAAGATATCCATATTGGAAAGGAAGGACTAAAACTTCACCTGTTTTCAGATGACACGATCTTGGATATGAAAATTCTAAGGAACCCACGAAAAACCTTTGAGAGCTAATGAACTATTTCATTAAGGATGCAGGATGCAAGATTAATATGCAAGTGTGTTTGTATCCACTAGGAATGAATCATCTGAAAATGAAAATATGAAAACAATTACATTTACAGCAACGTCCCATAGAATGAAATATGTAGGAATACATTTAAGAACATAAAAGTAACATTTGAGACACCGTGAAAACTATAAAACGCTGGTGAAAGTCCAATTAAATGGAAAGATATCCCATGTTCATGGAGTAGATGACCTTCTAGTATTAACAAGGCACCCCCACCCCACTTTGATCTATAGATTCAACAGAGTCCCTATTAGGGTGCCAGCTGCCTTTTCTGGCATAAATGACAAGATGATCCTAAAATTCATATGGAAATGCAAGGGACACAGAATAGCCAAAATGATCTTGAAAAAGAACAAAGCTGAAGACTCACTTCTCTATTTCAAAACTTAGTACAAAGTTATGAGTAATCAAGATCTTGCGGTGCTGGCAGGTGCAGCGTCCCCCACCCAGTCCATCCTGGAAGATGCCGTGGGTGATGTGGTGGCAGAGGTATTCCAGACTTGGGGCCTAACAAGCTCAGGTTTGGTCACATTTACCTGATTAACCCTGGCCCTCAGTTGCTTCCCCCTGCTGCCCCAGGGGCTGAGGAAGCCTGCAAGCCAGGTCTCCGTTCCAGATCTGCAGGATTCTCCCACGTCCAGCCACGTGTCTGCGGGGAGAGCCCCACCCACCGCTCGCCCTCAGAGACACCAGAGGACCTGCAGTGCCCTGAACACTGAGGTCGGAGGTGCGGGCTCTCCCTCAGCCCGCTGTGCCCTCCTTACTCCAGAGCCTCCTGGGCCGTGGGCCCCCGTGACCCCAGCACCTGGAGGCTGTGCCGGCCTCAGCCCCGTGGCTTGTGGGAGGGCGATGGCTGGAAACACGGGTGCTGGCCCTGCAGTCCACGTGCCACCATGCTGCACGGCCACGTGAGCAGATGTCTGACCCTCTCACCTCCCGCAGCTCGGGAAGCAGGGCCAGCAGTTTCTCTGAGATATGATGTGAGAACCTGCTGCACCCCTTACCCTGACCTGAGGGACAGGAGGTGGGAAAGGTGGACAGGGATGAGGCCTGGCAATTTCTTGTAAAGATCTGCTTAAAAATTACATGTGCCAAGAGAGTGAGCTGGGGTGGACGCAGCGGTGGCTCCTCCCCGGGCCCCTGGGAGCGAGCGCGCTGGCCTGTCGCTGGGCGGGACCACCGCAACCCCACTGCAGAGTCCATGTATCAGACAGTTAAGATTTTGAACAGAAGGTAGCATTTCCTTTATCGTCTCCCATAAAAATAGCAATTTGCTGCAGCCTGTAGCTGGTGGGCTGGGGGTGCGTTTCCTGATAACACGGCGATGACAGATAGGCCTGCGCGGGAGGCTGCTGGTGGCGGCTGCGGAGCATAATAAATTGCGAGGCGCCAGGAGAGGACAGTGCCCCCGCGCCTCCTCCAGCAGCCCAGTAACGCGGGTGGCTCCGTAATGATGCTGCGTGAAAATATGGGATTAATTAGATGGGGCTCGAACACGCTGTCCTGCCATTGAAGGCGGCGACCACGGCTGCCCTGAGCGGCGGCGCTGAGGTGAGACAGCCCTCCGGCTCTCCTCCGGCTGATTATCCCACTTAAGGTCACGTAGGCAGACTCCCGGGCAGGCCTGGAGGGGCCCTTTGTCACATTGATTTCATTATTTTACCTGCTTTACGGAAAGGCAACACCAAAACATGACGATTTGTCAATAGAAAACGGTCGGTTTGAGGCCTGAAAAGGCAGGGAGGGAGGCTGGGGGAGGGGGAGGGAGGCAGAGCCCACCCACAAGGAGCATTTTATGTTTCCTTTTGAATTTAACCACTAAATTCCCCCTTCAGTGGACAGAGGGGAAATCAACCAGGGTGGCCTCACAAGAAGAGGGTCTGGGCGGATGAGGCTGGGTTGGCCCGCTGAAAGAATGTTCTAGAACGGCCAGCACGGAGGCCTGGGCAGGCAGGCCGGAGTCCCTGCCCGAGGCTGCCGTGGTCTCCACACTCGGGTCTGAGGAACATGGACACAAGAAGTGCTCCCTGGGCCAGGCCCCAGCTTCCTCTCGCAAACCTGATAGGAGCTAAAGGTAGTGAAGACAGGCCTCTGCTCAAAAGACCTAGGACTGGCCAGGGGCCTGTCTTCTCCAGGCTGGGACAGCAGTCACTCCACTCCAGGAAGATGCTGCGAACAGAACCTTCTGGAAAGAGCCAGCTGGAGGGGTAATGTCACAGGAGCTCAGAGGCAGATCCCCCAAAGCCAGGGAGCCCACTGGATGGATTTCTGCTTTCCCCATAGACAGGCACTTACATTGCACTCACATACACATTCACACAGCATCAGCACATTCGGGCATACACAGACTCTCACATAAACTACCATGTATACTCACATATGAACACACACAAATGCACACATATACACATGTACACACACTCTCTCACAGACTCCTATTCATACTCACATATTAGCACACACACATGCATGCACACACATGGGTTGTGCACACACATAAGAGTTCCATATGAACAGATGCACACACGAGCACATACACACAGGCTCCCATATGAACACACACAAATGCACGCACATACACATATGCATGCACATGTACACATGTACACACACCCCAAGACCCAATGGGATGAAGCCATTTGATGAGCCTCATTTAGTTCTGAAAGTTGCTGGGGTTTAGAATTTGGCATCTCCACTACAAATTCCTAATCCTCTGAGAAGATAGTGGATTTTATATTTGGGGTCTTCCAGATTCACGGCAGGATTTCTATTGTTGTTTTCACTTATCCTAGAAATATGCCTCCCCAACCCTGCATGGCCAGGCTATGAAGACATAAATCTATCCTTTAAAACAGCAGATCTAAGGAATCACTTCCATCCAACTCCACAGAGAGCTATTAGGAAGAGAGAAGTCCTTGAAAACCGAGATTTAGAGGGGGTGAGCACGGGAGTGGGCAGGAGGGGCTAGAGAGGGACAAAGAGAAGAGAAAAAAATGTCGATTAGAAAATAAAGTAATTTAAGCCGAATTACACTTAAAATGACCTTTGCAATAGGTAATAGGCAATCTGAGACAGGAAGGAGGAGCGGAGACCCAGCAGCCTGAAGTGGCTTGAAAAATGGGAAATCTGAGAGAAAAAGGGTGAGCGAGGAAAGAGCGAGATGTAAAATGAAGGCTGACAGGAGAGAAGTCATTTTGTGGAAGGTTAGGATCATTAGCACAGGGAATGCGATTAGTAGCGAAGTTCTCAAAATTAAAGAGACTTTTACGGAGGAGAAAGCTGGCGGTTGTTCCCACGAGAGCAGATGACGGGGCGAGTGTGCTGCTTGAAGGCCGGCAGGAGCACCGGACCACGCGGCCTGCCTCCGAGGAGGAGCACAGGGTGTTTGTAAACGAAATGCTCTGTGCGGTTTCGTTGGTCTGTTCTGGATAACATCCTCAAGGAAAGGTGAATCTTTCCAGCAAAATAATGGCTCCTCGGAAAAGAATGTATTGTCAGCTTCCCTCAGTTCATTTGAAAAACAAGCACCTTGATTTTCTCAAATTCATTGTTGGGTGGTGCTTTTACTTCACTGGGATTCAATTTCTTATTTCGTGGGGTGTGAGCAATTTTCCCAGAAATTTAGAGACTAGGTATAAAAATATAGCTTTGCACTCAAATTACTAGATGAAAACATACACAAGTTTGTTCTGTGGGAGTCATGTCAATGACGTCACTTGTCACATGGGAAAGACCGCCGTAGGAGGGTCTGGCGCTGAGCCAGAAGGAAAGAGAAGGCGCTCTCAGCATCGCTTCTGACCTAGACAGGTAGCAGCTTCCTCGTTCATCCCCCGGAGTTCCCAAAGCAGGGGCTGGGGTTTCCAGACGTGTTTTCCAGGTCCCTCTATTGCAGACGGAAGCGGTGCCTCGGGGCCGTGGCCGGACAGCCGTTCGCTCCCGTGTGGAGGCCTGGTGATGGCGAGAGCGGCCTGCTCTCCACAGCTCAGTCCACGGCAGACGCACACGGAGCAGCACCAGGCAAGGGACTTCCTGACACTCATAGGTGAGGGACTACTTAAAGTCACCCACCGGGAAGGGCCTTGCAGCAAGAGGGACAGGGCGTGGGGCTGAGACCCAGTGACAAGAAGAACTGGCCCTGCAGAGCCACAGCCCATAGGCCTGTGTAGCCAGGGGGTGGGATGCTCAGTGAGCTGGGCGTGCTCGGGAACCAAAAGGTGGGCGTCACTCGGGTCTTCTAGCAAGGCTGTAGAAAGTGGCCACAAATTCTTTGATGTTCCTTCCAAAAGGTGGAGTCAAGTCCGCTCCCCTTGAGTGGAGGTGGGGAGTCACTCCCAACAAGCAGCAGTGCCAGGGTGTGACCCTGAGGGCAGGTCACAAACACTGCTGCCTGGCTCTCTCCACTCTCTCCGGCACGCTGTCTGGGGAAGATGCTGCCCTGTGCTGAGGACACCCAGCAGCCTCAGGCAGGCCCCGGCGGAGACGCAGGGGAGCGCGCCAGCTGGGAAGAGGAGCCTCCAACCTGGGTCCAGCCTTCGGGGACAGCAGCCCCTGCAACACCTTGACTGGGAGCTCCTGGGACCCTGAGCCAGGACCACTGGTTAAGCTGCCCCGGAAGCCTGGCCACAGCCACTGTGAGAGGGTGTTTGCTGTAAAAGGGCATCCTGGATTGTGGGGAAGGAACAGAAGCAGCAAGTGAGGCAGAGACGGCGGCCGGAACGAGGTGGTGGCTGTGGACGCTGGGAGACTGTGGGCTTTGGAGCCCCCTTTAGTACCGTGAGGGGCTGGAGGCCCAGGGTGGCTCCTGGCGTTTGCTGAAGCACTGAGAGATCCAGGCACCATCTACGGGGTGGGGAAACTTCCGGAAAGAGCAGGTGTGTGTGGTCAACAGTTGTATTTAAGAGGGCCGTGGTGATGATGATGATAGTGGCTCAAGCGAGCACTTGTTCTCTGACCGGCACTCTTGTGAGAGCTTTGCTATATCAACCCAGACAGCATTTCATGGGTGAATGTTTACAGAGACATTAAAAGACAATTATCAATGAACAAAATTCACTAAGGCTCATGAAGGGCTTCTTATTGAAAGACTTTAGCGCTCACCAAAGCATCCATTTTCAAACAAACAACGCCCCACTGAGATTTGTATTAAAATGTAGACTCCTGGGTCCTCCTGGGGTGAGTCCCAGAAGCCGTATTTTAATGAAGTTCTAAGGACTTCGGATGCCAGCGGTGCCAAGGCAGTGACTTCCAGAGCAGGCTGGGACTCACTGGTGTGTCCTGAATTTGATCGAGGGAACTGTGACAAGCAGTTGCACCCAAATTAGATGGAACAGAATGGACAGCCTCGGGGTGTGTCCCGGGAGTGAGGGTAAGAGCGGTTTTGTGAAACTTCTTCCCGTTATCGACATTTATGTGTGTATATGCATCATGCGGTCGTCATAAGAAATACATGCTTCTCTGTGGATCACAGTCAAAACAATTTCAAAATCCCTGGCTTAGGAGACATACTTTGAGAAATGCTGCCCAAGGCTGCTGAGCACGATTCACACAGAAGCACAGGGGGCTGTAACGTGGGCTGGGGCATGGCAAAGCCCCTGGGGACTCGCTGGGGCAAGGTGGGGGGGGAGGTTTGGGGGCAGGAGAGCAGCCATGTGGGGACCCAGGCAGTCTGAGAACTGAGGAGCCCTGGGACCCTTTCTAGACCCTGACCCAAGCTCCAGGGGACCCGGTTAGTTCCACTGTTTGGATAGCATGTCTCGGTGGTGGAGACATTCATGTTCTCTCTTCACTCTTCTTACTGTGCGGACCCAGGTTTCGGGGTGGAAACCTGAGGTCTAACTTTCAGTGTTATGTACTGCTGTACTGTGGGGAGGACCCTCAGAAGTCCATCCTCGGGGAGCTAAAGAGCCAAAAGATAATGTCCTTTTCTTTTTATTCCACGTTCAGGACCAATGGAGAAACAGGATGCCAAAGGCTACACTGCTAATAAGCTGATTGGAGGACGTGGCTTTAGACCCAAGGCTAAGAAGACTGCTAACTTGCCCGGTCCCTCCAGCCCAGTGTAGGCCTCGGGTCACCCACCCGTCTGGGAAATCTGGCTCCGCAGAGCAGAGCAGTTACTCAGGAGAGAAGAGGTAAGAAAGGAAAGCGAATTGCTGGTTCTCCCAGACTCATTGGACTGGCTCCATGAACAACACTGGGGCAGAGTGAGCGAGCAGGTAGGAGACCAGGACGTGATTCCAGCAGAGGTCCTTCCTGTGAAACATGATGCCAGGGAAAAGGCACCCCACCCTCCCCAGGCTGGGCCACCAGGACTGCTTCCTTCCTACCACTGCTGGGATGTCTGACTGCCAGGGCCGCCCACGCCGAAAGCCTTTGTGAGCCGATTGCCTGCGGAGAGATGATCACCCATAAGACCACTGCCCTGATACAACATATTTTTCAGGTGGAGCAGATGCAGAATCCAGATCAGGGGACTGGGTGCCCCAAGGGTCACTGAGGCGATCGGCGGCTGTTGAACACCTTCAGCGACGGCCCACTCTGGAAGTCAGTGCTGCTTAGGCTGGAGGACCCTTCCACCCCAACTGCCAAAAACAAAGCAACGACGACAGTTTTAGTAACCAAAACCACGAAGAAAACTCAATGGCCCGCCTGAGTCCATTCTTCTCCATGAGTGCAGCGCCCAAGATCATGGGGCGCATGAAGGTTCTATCCTACGATGTTCTCCTGTCCTGGCGGTTCCTCCTTTCTTGGTTAGAGCATATTTATAGGGCCCGCTTCTCCCTCTTATGCCTTCCAATGGGGATGTGCAAATAGACTCAAGATGGCAGAGGGTGTCAGGGGAACCATCTGAAACATGAAGAGGTAGGGGTGGCTTCTGGCCACTTCTGACTATTTAAATACATATTATAAAAGTTATTTGGTATGCAATAGTATGCAATTTAGTCTCTTGCTCAGATAACTAAACATGGCCAAGATGATTATTATACCGATAATTGGTAGGAATTACCATCAGTCCATTTGAAGCAACTGACTCAATTACTTTCCAATAATGGGGGCAAGGGAGGGGGTGTTTCTAACACACACATCAGAGACGGGGGAAATGAAACGCTCTCACTCCACAGGCTGTGGACTGAAAATCTCTCTTTGTTTGGACATCTTGCTCCATGGCCAGTGCCAGGCATCTCTGGGCTCATTCTTCAGGGCAGAGGGGCAGACAGGCATGGCCAAGAGCCAACTCCCAGCCCAGGATGCAAGCCAAGTGGGAATCCTTTCACGTGCTTGGCTTCCTGGAAGGAGAAATGTTCTTATTTAGTTATTTTTAAACACAGAACTATTCACTTCTTACATCACCATTAACCAAATTTACCTACTTTAAAAAATGTTCAGACAACCATAGCTATTCAGATACTAAGGGTAATACCCTGGGTGGAGAACTCGGATTTAAGCTGCCAATTCCCCCAAGGCTGTCCCCTTCTTCACCCACCTCAGGAGTCTGCAGAGAGTGCCAGAAGCTTTGCTCTCCTCTAAGCTTTCCTCGTACAATGGCTGTGGCTGCCCTGCACCCTAGACTCAGCCCTCTCTCTACCCAAACACCCAGCTCCAAACAGCCATGACAGCAGGTTGCTACAACTTCCTCACTCCTGCTCCGTCATTTCTCTAGGAAGGGCGGTGGTAGCCCATGCTAGTTTGCCATCTAGTCAGGAAATGGCTCTTGCAATTTACTGACACTCAGATTGATGTGTCAAACCTGAGACATTGTCTATTAATGCCCATTGGGACCCATGAGGATGAGGTACTTCCTCTCCTCTTAGCCACTCCTGCCCCCTTATCCTCCCAGCTTAATTATAGTACAGTCTTTGAGAAACTAATTTCCAGAGTGCCTATTATGACCCTGTAAATGTTTTTCACAGTTGATTTGACTTCTGTCTTATATACCTGTTTACTTTTTCTGGCATTAATGTCACTTTACTGTTTTTATTGGCTTACTTTTTTAAAAGTGGTTACTCATTCTTTCCAAACTATTCAAATCTTCATGATGTATTTTCCATGCAAATGAATCACTAAGTCATCTAACAGTTCTCTTTTCCTTTTCACAGAGCCTCCCTTTATCTTCTCCAATAAGCATAACCCTTGGAAGGATACCTAAGAGGTAAATCTATGGAGAGACTGGGTATCTGACCATGTCTTTATTCTACCATTATACTTGAGGGACAGTTTAGCAGGATATAGAATTCTTCTTTGATAATAAAAATTTCCCCTTAGGACAGTGGTTCTCAACCTTCTGGCCCTTTAAATGCTGTTCCTCATGTTGTGACCCAACCATAAAATTATTTTCATTGCTACTTCATAACTGTCATGTTGTTACTGTAATGAATCATAATGTAAATATCTGATATGCAGGATGGTCTTAGGCGACCCCTGTGAGAGGGTTGTTTGACCGCCAAAGGGGTCGCGACCCACAGGTTGAGAACCGCGGCCTTAGGAGTTTGAAGATACTCCTTTTTTTTCCCCCTCCTTTAGTATCCAGGACTGTTTTTAGAAGTCTGATGCCATTTTGACTTCCCATGTGTGACCTTTTTTCTTTTTCTCTGCCTATTCTGGGTTTCTGGAATTTCATGGATCCTTCCCATTCATTTTGCTGGATACTTAATGGGTTCTTTCAAGCTAGAAAATCATATCCCTCAGTCTGGTAAATATTCTTGACTTAATTCTTTGATAATTTCCTTATTTCTGTTTTCCCTGTTTTCTCTTCCTAGATCTTCTCTTAGTCAGTTGTAGGTCTTCGATACTATCATTTTTTTTTAAACTCCTATATTCCATTTCTTTGTCTTTTGGTCTTATTTTCTGAGGACTTTATCTTCCAATTTTTTAAATAGTTTTTAAAAAATAGCATCTACTTTAATCTCCTGGAGTTCTTTCTTGTTCTCTTACTGTTCCTTTTTTTAAAATACAAACATCTGTTATTTCATGGAAGCACATATTATTATCTAAATGCAGTTTTTGAAAATTTCTGTAAATGTGAATTCCTCCACCCCCATTCATTTTTGATCTTTTTTATTCATGTTGGTTTGGGCCTTATGCCCATATTTAAGTAAGGCACTAAGCTGGTGGAGGCTCTGTGTGGGGCTTGGTGGTCGGCCACAGTACAGACAGATCTGCAGCTGGCCTTTTCACTGGCAAATCCTCAAATATGCATCTGTGGAGATCTAGCTAGGGTGGTGCAGTCTCTCCAGAAAAGACCCTCCAGTATTCTACCAGGGGCCACATATTTGGTTTCCATGGCACAGGAGCCCAGTTGGGGAGTGACTACGGAGGTCAGTATATAGAACTTCTTCCAATAACATTGTATACATGGTACAACTCTCCTCCCTCTCCCCCGACTCTTTGCTGTGTCCACAGCCCCAGAGCCTTTCTGTTTAGATTCCTCCAGAAGAAAAAGCTTCTAGTTATCTCTTAGATTAGGAAGTTTGGATAGGTACCTGCCTGGCTGCAGAGGTCAGGTAGAGGGAGGGGCCTGTTTCAGCCCCAACCCCACTGCCGTCTTCTGCACTACCTGTGGCATCGATGCCTGAACTTCTCAGGGCTTTGGAACAGATGTTGGCACCTCGCTGATTGGGACCTCCCTCTGTGGGCACTGAGGGCCTGTTTTCTCTTTCTGTTCCATCAGCACCACTCCTCCAACCCACGTGTGGACCGTGGCCCCTCCCCAGACTGCTTCTCTGCCCTTTCTTCATCTCCAATTATAAAGCAGTGCCAGGTTTTCTCATCAGCCGGTGCCACATCTCCAAATGGCTTTTCAGTGTCAGGCCTATCAGGAAATTAACTCGTCATGCAGTGACAGCTGCTAATTTTTCCCCTTACATGTCAGATGGATCGCCTGCTGAAGCTAAGAATGAATCACCAATCCCTGATTAGAAGGTGCTTCCGAAACCTATAACTGCCATCTGAGCTAACTTTTTCCTTCATGTAAAATGATATCACCCTCGAGGAGAACAAAACGAATTGTATTCTTCACCAAGACGAACAGGAGAAGGTTGCTTAAGTGAGCCCCATGCTCTCTTAAACTATGGGCTAATATTAAACAGTAAAATAAGTGAAAACTTAAGTTCTTTTTTCTTAGTTTGCTAAATAAATGGCCTTTCTTGTTCCTTAATTCTCTCCCCACAACCCACTCTGGGTTAGGACTCTAGGCTGGTTCTTCCCCGTTTTCCCTTATGCAATTAGTTTATGTTTAGGAAAACAAAGCTTGCCAGACTTGGGAAATGTGAATGTTGCTCAATGATCACAGAATTTTCTAGATGCTGTGCTATTGGGCAGAGGGGCTCTTGTTTCTAGAGCAGTGGTTCTCAACCTTCTGGCCCTTTAAATACAGTTCCTCATGTTGTGACCCAACCATAAAATTATTTTCGTTGCTACTTCATAACTGTAATGTTGCTACTGTTATAAATCATAATGTAAATACCTGATATGCAGGATGGTCTTAGGTGAACCCTGTGAAAGGGTTGTTCGACCACCAAAGGGGTTGTGACCCACAGGTTGAGAACTGCTGTTCTAGAGGGAGTGGTGGGTCGGAACTGTGAATTTTGGCCTGGTCCTGGCCAGGCTTGGGCCTTGATGGTTCTTCATCATGACTCACTCAGCCTGGGCCGCAATGGCTCTCCACTGACATCTATGAGGTAACTGAGTCTGGATCCACCAAGGATCCTTAGCCATCTCTCTTCTTGGACTCAGGATCCACATTTCAGGACGGAGCTGATACATGACAGTGGAGCTTTCAGTGCTACTAACACATTCTTAGCACTTTTGCTTAGTTTTTGAAGCAAACCAAGCCACATACAGAATGTTCTTTGCACTTATCAGGTGATGTGGGTCTGCCTGTGTGTTTGTGGTGTGGTGGGAGATGTTCGGTGTCTCCTCCCTCAGATCCAACTGGTCACCAAGGCCTGTAGCCACCAGAAGGACACCTGAGTCACAGTATCTCATTAAAGTGGCCTTATGTGGCCAAAACTTGCTTCTTATGGCAACCTCCATTCCATAATTCTGTACCATACACAGGGAGCAGTGGCCAACTTCCGCCGTAGGGCCTTAAATCTAAACCATGCCTCTGCTGACTTGGGCAGGGCAGCTGGTCTTCCTTGCAAGCCAAACATCCCTGAGGTACAGTCACTTAATTGGATATAGCTTAACACCGAAGTGGCCTGTCTGAATTATAGCCTCCAAGGCAATATTTTGTTTGCTTTGTTTTTTACTTCTTTAAGGTTCTATTATATTCTCCAACAAAAAGTTCAATAAAAGCAGTAACCTGGCCATGTTTCCTTCGTGGATAAAATGTGCTGGGTGACCGTGCCCTGAGCATAGCGGCCACACTTCATTATTCCAAGGCACACGCTTGTGTGTAGGCTCCTTGGTCCCTTCTGTGCCTATGGTCGTGCTGTGAGAAGAGACGTACTATTAACCCAGCTCCAGCGGTGATTATAGGAAACAATGCCCACTGAATCCGTCGCAATCCTTCTGAGCCTCAAAACACCTTCTGCACAGTTTTATTTTTATGCAAAGGCCTGCTCTTTTCATTGTGTGTACAATGTGATTGCTGGTTTGACATTGCAGGCTACACTGGTTTGATGAAGGATTAAATGCCACCTGAGACATATTTATCCTAAATAAATCACACACAGTAAACTGCAGCGTGTCAGTGTCAACAGCCTGGACTGCGGCAGAAAGGTTAGCGGTACAGGCCTGAGCACAGGGAGGAATTAGCATCGCGCCGACCACAGCTACCATGAACAGGGATGAGCATGAAGAAATATTTCCAGTGGAAAACATGCCCCCTCCTTTCTCTTTTTGCTCTCTCTCTCTGACTTTTTTTTTTATTATTATTAACATGTATGAGAAGCCTGGAGAGGGGCACCAGTTTGTAAAGGTCACCTTTATCCTGATAACAAACGGAGTTGATCCTGCCACTGTTTGCTGGAGACAGTGTTTAAGAACTGACTCGCCCTGCCATTTTTAAGGAACATGAGCAAGTCATACTCAACTAATTATGAATCTCAGTGTTGAACTTGAAATCTTACCTTTTGTTTTTTGGGGGAGGAGTGGCTGTGTAAAGGGCGGTGGCCCTAGGACAGGCGGACTCCAACTCACAGAGACAAGGTTGGGCTCTCAGGGCAGAGGGCTCGGCTTCTCGGGGAAGCTCATCCCCCTGCTCCCAGTCCATTCAGAAAGGTGTTCTAAATGGTACTTCTAATTAAACTAAAAAGGGACCATTCTCTCTTCCTTTCCTCATGTCTGTTCTTCACAGTTTTTAGATATTAACCATGACAGAAGACATTACTGTCACCAGAACCTGCCTGGGTCCTGTGCCCACCAGGCCGTGGAGGTGCCCGTGAGGAGCCAGTACACCGACAGTGGGCAGATGGAGGGGAAGCCTGTGTCAGACAGAGGCGCGAGCTCTGGTTACTTTTCACAGGTGCCCATTGGTTGACTGCTGGAAATACAACATCATCATTCTCTTTAATGCGATAGTTTTATTTCAAAGAAAAAAGAAACAGAACAAAACAACCTGTGCATGGGGGGAGTGGATCATTTTACAATTTTGGAAAAGGAAGAAGAGCAATTTTATCAAGAAACAAATGACTGGGACGTAACCTTGCGCTCCACAGCTGCAGTGGACCCAGAGCCTCACAGACAACGCGGGTCAAGGCGGGCCGCAGGTGGGGCTTCCTGTTGGTAATGTTTAACGTCAGTCTCACACTGACATAAATTACAAATAAATCCCTCAACAGTGACATAGATATGAACGTGTTATAAAAAGCAAAATATTGGTATGAACAGTATTTTCCAGAGTGCGTGTTTCATATAGAGACTTTATTATATGAAATGAAGTCAAAATTAGAAGCATTGGGTTGACTAAAACAGGGTGCATTTTAATGAAACATGAACTCCAAGGCTTTCCTTAACCACAGGCTTTAGAAGGTTCTTTTAAGCAGAAGGCAACCAGAGCTCTGAACACACCTGCCATGTCTGAAGAGAGCAAACTGACGCGGGAGATGAATGACAGGCTTCCTTTGGTCTGGGGACACATTTCAACAAAATGAACAGGGGTGGGTTACATCAAGACAGTAATACTTGCAGTTGCAGTTTTAACCGAATATAGAATAAAATGTGTATACGGCTACATGCTGGGTTGCCGAGCAGACAGGTCTCAAGCCACAAACACACTGTGCTTACACGTCCACCAGTGGGGCACGGCCCTTTGAGAACTGAAATGGGAAAACATTTGTATGTATGTGTGTGTGTGTGGGGGGGTGGGGGGGGTGGTGGTGGTGATGCAGAAAAGAAAACTCAGATTCTCCTCGGCACAATAGATATAACAGAGGGAAAGACCTTTAACAAAAGAACCGAACGGTGAGCAGATCTGGGGTGCAGGGCGCTGCCTCCATGTGCAGCTCTGCCGCTGGCCCGCTGGCTGCACGGCTCTCATCCCTCCACTGGGGCGTCCTGGGACTGCGCGCTTTTAAGCAGCAGTGAACCTCGGACGGAGAGTGTGTCTGGTGCTCCTCTGAGCTACACTCATTGCTGGGCAGGGATCACTGTGTCCACATGTGCTGATCTTTCCACACATGACCTCTGCCTTAGGCTTCTTGGAGTTCGTGACTCTCTCTTTGGCTCTGAATGACTGCGGCTGCCGGGGAGCCCTCTTGGGTGTAAATGACCATGCTTGTCAACTGTTCCGTCCCACTGGGGACCATGGCCCCCGCCTGCAGGATCTCCTGCGAGTTTGCTGTCTCTATCACAGTGTGGGAGTACATGGCCGTCTCATCCTGCACCCCGGGGGGCAGTTCGGTCACAATATAATGGGTTGCGCCCTCCGGAAAGTTGCCACCGGACTCACGAACCATGGCCTGGACCAGCTCCTCGGTGACAATGATCTGTGAGATCTCCCCGTCCTGCTCGGCCAGCTCCGCATGCTGCCCAGGGGCCCCCGCCTCCTGCATGACGATCTGCGAGCCCTCCCGGGCCAGCATGTGGACCGCGCCCTCCTCGTTCACGATGACCTGGGTGACGCCCTCTTTCAGCAGCTGCCCGGCCGCGGCTGAGTCACACACAGCGAACTGAAGGACGCCCTGGACCATCTTTTTGAAGGCCACCTGGGCGCGCTCCTGTGAGGCGACGACAGCAGAGGGCTGCACCACCTGGGTCAGGACCTCCATGGGCTCCATGGTGGCTGGGCTCCCCTCCATGTCCGGGAACACGTGGACCTCGGCGGCCTCAGCGGGAGGCACCTCCTGCCCGGGCAGCTGGACCAGCACATCTCTGTGGCCAGCTCTGCCCTTGTCCACAGGCCCAGCCCTGCCATCTGCCCCTCCCAACTCACTGACCGCACACAGCAGGGCATCCAGGGCAGAGGCCGGGTCAGGCTGGGGGATGGCGCCCTCGCTGAGGTCTAGGATCTCCTGCTTGGTCACCTGCTGTATCACTGCACCACCAGGGCTGAGGGGCTCGGCCACGTGACCTTCCATTGAGCCCCCCACCACCACCACCTGGGTGGCTTCCTCCGCCATCTGCTCCGGCAGTACGGGCCCCGATGCCCCACTGCCCATGTGGGCTCCGCTGGGGCTCGCAGCAATGACCTGGCCGTCTTCCGTGATGTGCACCACGCGGGCCACCTGGCCGGCCAGTGCCAACGTCTGCAGTGTGGCCGCAGCCGTCTCCTCCACGGAGGCATCCAGGGCGAACTCCCCGTCGTAGCCCTGGATAATGATGACCTGCTGCACCTGCTCGGGCGCTGCCGCTGCCCGCCGGCCACTGCGCAGGGGCCTGTCTTTGACCGGGGACTCCTCTGCCAGCGCGGCTGCAGTGAACGGGCTGTCCGTCTCCACGAACGTGGCGCCTTGGCCCTTCAAACGGCATTCGTAGGACTTGGAAACTATGCCTGTGGGAGACAGGGCTAGTTAGAGCCAGCGAATGAGTTTATTCTTAAAAGTAAAACAATTCTCCCGCAGATGCTTTTGAACCTCAAAGAAACATCACTGTGAACCCAGCTCAGGAGCGGTGTCCTTTCCTGGCTGGGATCCCACAGAGGCAGCCACCCAGGGGCCTGGCAGGTGCTCCTGGTTCAAGAGCGAATATAGCTGTGAAGGCGCAGGCCCTTCCCACATCCTGCTCTGACTGCCCCCTACAACTCTTACCTGTGTTTGCATTCCAGTGCCTGGGAGGGAGCCAGGCTCCCTCACCTGCTGTCATTTCTAAGACTGTCAGCCACTGGAGGGAAGTGAAGTTCAGTACAGTCAGCAGCAGTGTCTTTGGACCCAGAGGAAAATCTTCTTTTAATGTCCAAATATTAGACAGGGTATATATTTGTGTACTCAGCCAAAAGAATGAAAGCCCTGCATATCAGATTCTAAAAATATGCCATCAATAAACAGCTGCGTGAGGACAACACAGCAAGTATTTACTGAGCATCAACCATGCTTCAGACACAAACTTCAGTGAAAAGCCGCCTGCTTGTCCTGCCATGGGCCACCGGGCCCGACAGGATGGGGCTGCGGCAGGGCTCCCAGCTCTCAGGGCTGGAGACTTGGGCTGCACTCTGCTTTGCGGACAGGAAGTTCCAGAAGCAAAGCTGGGACCATGGGCAGGGAACTGAGGGCCAACACCAGGCAAGGCGGGATATCAGGCCTCAGGCAGGGGCCCAGGTGAGTGCACACTTGCCTTCCCCAGTGTCATCCACGATGCAGGCTGATGTTTAGTAACTGGAAATATGAATGAAAAGTATAATCTTTATTTTCATTAAAAAAGAGACTGACTCCTCAAAGAGAGTTCCTATTTTTTTCTTTAAGTCTCAAAATTTCTATTGGTTTCCTTAATATCACCACCTTCCTTCCTACATGAGAATGATCTATAAGTGATTCCCATTATTTCCATATTTCAGTGGCAACTACATTATAGAAATATTCCACTTTACTCCCTTTAATGTGTTTTTTTGTAATCCTCACCCGAGGACATTACCCCCACCTCCACTGATCTTTAGAGAGAGTGTGGAAGGGGGGCAGGGAGAGAGAGAAACATCGATCTAGGAGAGAAACATCGACTGGTTGCCTCCCGCATGCTCCCCAGCTGGACGCGGGGATCAAACCTTCAACTGAGGTGACAAAACATCCATGATTCTAGGAAAATGGCCACCTAGAAACTCTCATGCACTGCTGCTGGGAATGCAAACTGGTGCAGCCACCATGGAAACCAGTATGGAGCTTCCTAAAAAAATTAAAAATGGAACTGCTTTATGATCCAGCAATTCCACTTCTGCGACTATATCTGAAGAAACTCAAAACACTAATTTGAAAGAATATATGCACTCCTATGTTCACTGCAGCATTATTTATAATAGTCAAGATCTGGAAATAGCTCAAGTGCCCATCAGTAGGTGAGGGGATAAAAAAGCTGTGGTACATTTACACAATGGAATACTATATGGCCACAGATAAAAGAACAAAACCCTACCATTTGCAACAGCATGGATGGACCTGGAGAGTATTATGCTAAGTGAAATAAGTCAGTCAGAGAAAAACAAGTACCATATGATTTCACTCATATATTCAATCTAAAGAACAAAATACACAAAACAAAAGCAGACTCATAGAGACAAGATTGGACTGGTGATTGCCAGAGGGTGGGGGTGGGGTGGGAGACCGGGTGAAAAAGGTAATGGGATTGAGGGGTACAGGTTGGTAGTTGAAATACACAGGAAATACAGTCAGTAATATTGTAATAACTATGTATGGTGGCAGGTAGGAACTAGAAATACTGGGGGAAACACTTCTACAGTATACGACTATCTAACTGCTATGTTGCACACCTGAAATGGATACAAAAGATACTGCATGTCAACTGTAATTGGACAAAATAAAAATAAACGGCTCCACAAGCTGGAGTGAGCCTCTGATTTCTCGTTTACTCACCTAGCAGAGTGAAGACAACAAGGACCACTAAGGAGGCCACCAGCCAGCTCCCCTAGGGCTCTGCAGACTGTCTTGAGGTTATATGAGCATCAGGAGAGCTTTGTGGGAATCAGCCCCATGATTACATGGACCTGCCTGTTGTGCCCTGCTATAGGGATCCCCTACCCGACCCTCCTGCTTAACAAAAAGCACCCGGCCTCAGGCAGATTCGGGGTCAGAAGAATCATGAGACCAGGTTAAAGCACTGGGATCCTACCGAGAAAGGGCTGCTCACTGTCATCCTCTCAGCTTTGACCCTCCCTGACTCTTTCTCTTCGGAGGTCAGAGACCAGGTTGGGTGGGCGGGGCACTGCTGACCTTGGTCTGTGTGCTGTCCACTGGACCCCCAGCTCTTGGCCTGCTGGGCTCCCCAGATGGCTCCAGAAAGCCTGCAGCTCCTCTCCTGGGATGGGACATGCTACCCCTTCACGATACCCTGGACTTGGTCCTGCTGTTCCTGCCCATTCTGTCTTCCTTACACCCTGCACTTAATTTAATTTCAAGGTCACTTTCAAACTAATTTAGAGTATGGAAAAAAAAACGGACACAAAAGTAAAGAAGACAGCCTTCAAATCACCCCTCCCCAATTAATTACAGGAGAGAGCATACTGCCTTTTCATTAGACAACAGGAGAAGCTACTGTGGTTAGGACAGACGAAAATCTTACTCTTAGTTGCCTCTGAAGAAATGCTCGCGCCCAGTGCACGCAGGGTCCAAGTGGTCTCCCCCGCAGTCTGCACTGGGCAGAGACCCTCAGGGCAGAATTACCCAGGGCCCTTCATAGCTCTGGCGATTGTGCCCTCCTGAACTACTTATTTTATTTGCATCTGGAAGTGGGTGAGGCCCCTCTAGACCATTACAGTAAACCACATGGGTAAATACTGCTGTCAGGTGGTATGCTGAGGCTCAGCAATGCTAACATCCTAACCTCGCCCTCGAGCCTCGCTGTCCCAGCACAGTTCATAAACGTGAGTGCAGGTCCATCTTTTGATTCAGCAATTTAATAACTTTGCGTGTGCTGTCAGTACTGCTTTGAAAAATAGCACCTATAAAATGTAACAGCCTCAATCAGATTGAAAAAGATCCAGCCACTGAAGATTCGTCCATTCTGACCGTAATGAATTAATGTTGAGCCACGTGGAGGTTCAAGTGTCATTTAAACTAATGCGAATCTCTTCTGTGACTTTAAATTCTAACTGGATGGTGCCCGAGAATTCATTGGGCACATCAACTTCAAATTCTGAGATCTTTCTAGTAAACACGAACTGGAAAGCTCACCAGTGCCAACGGCCAACGGGCGTGGTATTTGGAAAACAGGAATGCCGTACAGGTTTGTCCTTACCTGCTCAGTCACCATGATAGCCCCAGACCCGCACCCATTTTAATGGATCTCAGATGCCCAAAATAATATCTGTTACACTTTACATTTTTCAAAGACAGTGTTAGATTTCAGGATAATAATAGCAGCTAATAGCTGGCGTGTCTGAAGCAGTCCTTTTTGGACCCATTTCCAACAGGACAGTACGTGGCTTTGTGGAGAAGGTGCAAATGAAGCTAAAAATGCAGCCTAGTGCCTGCTTATGAAATTCTAGCACACTGCTCAGTTGCTTTCACAAGAGCGGAGGTACTGCCCTCCCTGCTTGTACTAAGTGCACTGAACACTTACAGCCCAGGGGGAGTGGGAGGGTTCTGGGAGGGTTGAGAACCTGCTTTGGGAAGTGATTTCTAATCAGGCTCACCTCTCCCAGAGCTCATCCTGCAGCCTGGCACCTTCCAGCCCGTCCTTGTTGAGAAGCCAGTCTCCAGGGCTGACAGCACACACCCCACCCTGCAGGTGCTGGGGTTAAGTGGCACGCGCCTCCCTGAACCCTGCTCCCGTCTGCTGCCCGCTGTGCCCCTGGGATGCTGCAGACAGGGCTCAGTCCCTGACTGCTTCCTGGCTGTGTGTGTGCTATTCTCTCCTCACTGTCATCATTTTTTCCCACAGAATAAATACCTTATGCTTTTGTTAAGCTTACATTTAATTAAAATGTACAGAATTTGTGCAGTAAACTCGAATGAAACAAATAAAACAAGGGCCCCCTCTCTTGAAGGCATACGTTGTGAATGAAAAATGTCATTACAGACTAAAAAATTTTGCAGTAAACAGGGCCTACGGAGAGAAGTTTCCCCTGTAATGACATCCATAAAATACACAAATGGCACTTTTAGTACCATCCTGAATATGGCATTTTCTGTGCTCTACACACAATCTAAATGGTTTGATCATAGAGCATAATACTCCATTGGGTTTATAGAACAATCAATGTTCCATAAAATGATGTATTTATCCAATAGTAGGCTCAGCAGTTACTGGCGGGTGACATTGCAGGACACGGGCCGGCCTCCTCGGCAGTGCGCGGCTGTAAAACTTATCTAACACCCACTTCAACAACTTCATCTCATCTGCGTCAAGTAATTTGTTGAAGCCTCAGCTTGGTTTAAAAAAAACTTGTAATAAAAATTCATAGAATTTTCAGGAGAATGAAAGCCGATGACAATAGAAAGGTCACATTGTGTCTCCACTAAAGGGGTCAAAGGTGGCTAGCAGTTCTAAAACCGAAAGTAGATTTCATGCATCGCGTAGCAGATAAAGATGGCATTAAAAAGACTTGTGTGGGTGAAACGCCTCGCATGTTAGGGAAGCTGGGCAGTATCCTAGGTGAGCCGCTCTGTGACTGTAGCCTGAATTTATTTTAAATTTCTAAGCTTCTCCTGAATGGCATTCATGTGTACACATTGCTAGGTGGCATCTCAAACACTGTGTGTGTTTTAGACTATATTTTGGGAGGGCAGAAGCTTGAAAGTGCTAGGTTGGCTCCTTGTCATAATTAAAAGCACCCTGGATGTAATACGATTAAAAATGTAATAGTCTGCGTATAAAAATTGGGGGCACACATGACTGTGGTTCTTGAGTCACATTTAATTTTTCTCAACTTCAATTTTAAGATGTAATTTTAGCAAGAGTGTTAAGAAAGCATACTTAATGTCTATTACAATGAAACAATATTAACAGATTATGTTAATAAATTAGGGCCATATATTAATGTCACAAAGCTTGTAAGTTTCTCAAATGAATGCAGGAAAAGTGATAAATAAAAATTCAATGAAATATAACCACCTACAAAATTCAAAGCTGGAAGTAAATTATTCTTGCAATAGCAGTTACTAATAGTTTAGCCAGTCAAATCGATAAGGAGAATTGCTCTATAGTATATCCAGGTTTTGGAAAACAATTGCCTGGTGTAGGTCAGGACACCCCGAGGAGGGCTCCCACAGACTCCTGTGTGCACAGGTGAGCACCTTCTGTGCTGACTCTGCAAGGAGCAGGAGTCCACCCCACATGGAAGGCTCTACACACCCATCTGTGATCAAGACTCTGGTTACAGAAACCTCTCGGTCCTACTGAAATGACAGTTTCACCAGCATTTTTCTTTTAAGAGAATGGGGAGTGTGTGGGAGGCAGCTGGCTGATCAATGTTTCTTTTTCACATCGATATTTCTCTCTCTCTCTCTCTCTCTCTCTCTCTCTCTCTCTCTCTCTAAATAAAAAAAGCATCTTGGTAAATATCTGCTTTATACCACTCCCCCTTGCTCCCCCCCCCCAAAGATATATGTTAAAAGAGTTACAGTAAAAATCTGCTCTGCCTTCAATTTCATGAAGGCCATCCTATCTAATAAAGAAGGCATATGCTAATTAACCCTCACACCATTGCAAAGATGGCGGTGCCCACAGCCAATAAGGAGGGAATATGCTAATTGACTGCCATGCCCTCAAAGATGGCAGCGCCCACAGCTACAGGATGGTGGTACCCAGTCCCCTCCAGAATCTCCCAACCCCGTAAGCCCCCCAGCCACCCAGGGCTGGCCCAAGGTGCAGGTAACCAGGGCCAGCTGAGGCTTGTGCTGCTGGCAGTGGCAGCAGCAGAGGTGTGATGGGGCATCGCCTTCCCCTGATCGCCAGGTTGCCTCCTGCCCCTGAGGGCTCCCAGACTGTGAGAGGGGGTAGGCCTAGCTGAGGGACCCCCCCCCCCTCCAGTGCATGAATTTTCATACACTGAGCCACTAGTTGTTTTATAAGAAGACATCAGAAAAACTATTTTTCTGTGAAAAATTAACCAAAGTCCACATCATTTCTGAGAGACTATTTCAAATATATAGTTCATGCTGGGCAAGTTTTCCTAAAAATTTCCAGGAAGCCTGGATACAATTTTAGATAGCAAGACTTTTAGTCCTTTTTCCTTAGTTAGCATTAGTACTGCATTTAGGGTTGGTGGTGTTTTAAGATGATCTTATAAGACCCCTGAAATAAATTCTAAGGCATTTAGAAAAAACACACAACTAAAGATAATTTTTTTCTCAAGTGGGAAATGCTAAATGAGCTAGGATTCAACTTTACTGTGAAGAGTCTCCATGGGCCGAGGTATTTCCATGGGCACTGATGAGTAACAATAAAAGACAACAGTTTACCTTTAGAGTCACAAACCCTAAGAAACTGGCTTCTACAGAGGATCATTTTCCTGCAGGAAGCTCCCGCAGTGGTAGGAGCCATGCCTGCATGCACATCTCACTCCAGAGCTAGGCGTGGTCTCCCATGTGCAGGTGGCAGCTCTGGGAGGGACTCTGATCTTGTCACTGACCACTAGGAGCACGTGTCTCCAGTATGGGGGGCGGGGATGAGGAGGGAGGGGCTGTCAGGGTCCATCACTGGGCCTTGGCTCTGTGCACATCTGGATGGCGAGGTCAGCCCCAGGCCACTGGGAGGGGACTGCCTTGGACGCTTCCCCTTTCTCCTTCCAAGAGCTCCACCCTTGGAGTGCATGGCCCTAGGGACCCAGCCCTCACCCTGCCTCCCAGTGTAGCATGTGAAATGTAAGACGTCCGCCACATTCCTACCTTCGGGAACCCAGGGCCTCAGGGAGTCTTCCTTCAAAGATTCCCGGTACCCTGCAGCCTAGCCCACTGACAGTCAAGGCTGACTCCGCTGAACTTAATTAAAACAGGCAGTGACATTCCTTTTCATTATGGAATCCCAAAATCAGGAATCCCAATGACCTTTCCCTAAGTGCCCTCTGAGAGTCTTATAAAACTCCCAATACAGATAACACAATCTTAGGAGACAATGCCTATATTTCAAAAGTTGTACAGGTTACAGACAATTAAAGGAAAAACTATGCAAATAAGGCCAGCCAACCAGGTCCTGGGCACTCCTCTAAGGGGTGGACCAAACGTGTCTCATTTTGTTTTCCTGGCACCCTGTAAAAAGATCACATTCCTTTCCGTAGGCACGTTCCGATTTCCTGCGTATTACAGCATCTTCATATCTTTCCCGGGGAAACAAGAGGAGACAGACATTTGTCTTCATTGCAGACACTTTTGCATGAAGGTAAAAAGCAAACCGCTCCTTGGTAACAGCACAGAGGCACCATTAAAATCAAATTTACAGTAAACAGACCCGCAGCTGGGGCAAAATGCGCACCGTTAGTATTTTAATTATCAGCAAAGCTTTCGGAGCTCTAACATCTGCTCACAGCCGAGGGACACAGCTGCTGCCTACACTGAAACAATGCGGATTCTCCACATACTCAAATGGGTCGGCTGTGCTGGGCACATAGCTCTCCCTTCCCGTTCAGCCGGCAGGCAAGTGTGAGGGTGCCCTGTGCATCCAGAGGATAGGAACCAGGAAGGCCTGATCTCTACCAAAGTTTGAGATCCAAAGACAGAAGGGCTCCTTGAGTCTGGGCAGTGAAACACTTTGAGATGGTGCCGAGGTCACTCATCACCTGGGTGCAGCCGCCAGGTGCTGAGGACCTGACTCTTGTGCTCAGAGATTTCTAGGACAAGCAGAGTAAACTGAGGCCACTGAGAGCCTGCTGACTGAGTCTGTTAATGTAAGAGAGAGCGGGGGGCACGGGCCTTCCTCAGACCTTTTCAGGTTGACTCAGGGACAGCACTGGGCGTGTCCCTGATGTGCGGCTGGGCCTAGCCCTCAGCCTTTGTGTACATGGAGACAGCACAAAGGAGGTGGTAGGGCCACGGTCAAGGTGGAAATAAGAATGGATTTCCATGTTAACCAGTGAATGTTACAACCTTTACTTTTAACACCTTTCTACATATCAGTTAAACTCCTATGTAAAAACTTCAGCAAAACTACATACCTGGAATAATAAATTTTAAAACTGGTTAAAAATACCAAACAGAAGACAAATTATAAGGCTTGAATCATTGCGCTGAGATGAGCAGAATGAACAAAAATGAACTTACAAATTACAAGGAGAGTGGAATGCCAGCAATGGCCCCGTGGGTTGATCAGACAGTGACTGTCCGTGTCCCCTCCACATGCCGGGCAGGTTTTCTAACGGGAAGTCATGAAGATGCAGCACCTGGGGCGGGACACAGGGCCGACTGCAAGGGTGCCTGTGTGTCTAGAGTGATGCATGCCATGGTCAAGTCCTCAAGCAAATGCCCATGGTGTGCACTTGAAAATGGGTATGTGCTTAGCAAGGTGGCATTATAGTTGGGGGACAGGGCTGTTTTGGGAAACTTGGAACCCATCTCTCTAAAGGTATTCGTTCCCTAAGGAGTCTCCATGCTTTGGTAACTGGGCAGTCCCAATTGCCTCTCCACTGAGACACTGTTTTACAATGGATGCTACTGCAGCCCTCGAGCACATAACCACTGCACCAGGGTATCACTCCACGAGGGGCACACACGAGTGCCCAGGTGATACACAATCCATAAGGACCTCCTGGAAGATGTTTTGCAGAGACCAGTGATGTGCACAAGTGGGCAATTCAAATCACATGGAATCAAAACTCAGAGTTCCCATGAGCATGGGGATGAGATACAAGCGACACGGTGTTCCTATGGCCACACAACCGGTGGCCTGCATGGAGTCACCAGCAACAAAGCTCAGGGAAGAACATAGGGTGTGTCCTGGTGGCTGCTCTTGCCTGGGAATGTCCCAGGTCACACACACAAAGCTACAGGCCCAGAACTTCCAGGGCCGTGGGCAGAGAAGGCAGGCTCCCCTAGCTGCTATGATGGGAGATGGGCCCTTCTCTCCTCACCTCTTTCTGTGATCAACAGGTGCCTCATCTTGATACTCGAGGGGGTGAGCCAATCAGTAGTGAATGCATGACTCCTAGACAATATTGCCCCCTGCCCCGCCCCGTCCCCCTAGTCCCTGCCATCTCCAATCCTCCCAGGTCAGTTCTGTAAACCTGGGACAGTAGGCTGGTTGTGTGCATTGCAAGTGAGAGAGGGTGCTCTCTGCGCTCCGGGGTTCACCAGCCCCTCCCATCAGAAGCCTCTACAGGGCCCGCACCTGGGCCAGACTAATGCCTTGCAGCTGGAACGAAGTCTGCGACCCAAGCTGAGGGACACGTGTTAATTCTTTAACAGCTGTTCAAGTTTTTAAGGCATAGGGCATTTAAGGAATTAAAACCTCTGAGGTTTGGAGTTTACTTCCGTATCAGCTCTTCACTCCCCCTGGAGCCTTGACTCAGATCTCCTCCCCATCATGCAGCTTGAGTGTAATTCCCGAGTCTCACTGGGGCTTGTCGCCATGGGAAGTAAGAGCATGCAGCAGACAGTCCTGAGGAGGAGTCCATGAGAGGTAGAGGAAGGCAGGGACCTACCTCGCTCAGTACCAGGCTTAGAAGGAGAAATACCCAGTGAGGTCAGCAGCATGACTACTAGCATAATGGCTGGTTCTCCAAAGGTGATTTGTGCCCGATGCCTTAGGTGAGAGGCTGCCGAGTGGGAAGCTGAGCTATTCGACACCAAGAGATTTGCTCCAGCTCCACCACGCCGACCTCTGCCCAGCCCTTCACACAACAATTTATTTGGCCCACACATAGCTTGGACACACTGAAGGAGGAAAGGCACATCGGGGAGGAAAACACCAAATCCTGAAAAGCAGTTTTTTAGATCAAACCTTCACAGAACCTGGAGAGAAAGCCCAGCCCCCCCCCCCCCCCCCACACACACACACTTAAATTCAACACTCTGAAAAGGAACTATAAAGGAAGGAGGCACTTAGCACAGAGACCGCACAGCCATTCAGCGGGCCGAGCCAAAGGCAGTCTGTTCTGCCTGTACCAGATCCCCACGTGGCTGGTAGGGTTGGGTCTACACCGTGCTGACGGCCACGCTCTGGCAGTGGACTGGCTCAACTTTCTGTCGGATTATGATTTTAACTTTAAGAACCAGACTATTAAACTGTAAGACAGTTGGAAGGTGAAGCAGTGGTAGCTAGAGTGGGCGGAGGGACCCTTAGCTACTGGGCCCCGCTGGTCTTTGTGAGAAGGCGCAGGGTTTGAAACCAGGGTTACATGTCTCTCAGGTTCCCCTCCTGGTGGAGTACGTGACTCCACGACAGTGCTGACTGCTGCAGGGACTGATGAACGACATGCCCCCCACCACTGCTGAGGCTACGGAGGCCCCCCTACTGACTGTCACCGTGAACTTCCCCAGTGGGAGGGTGCAGTCAATGCCTGCCTGTGGGTCATGAATGACAAACATTTTCTTAAGTATCTGACATACCTCCACCTCCACAACACAGCAGCTGACTGTCTTACTTCGATTTGGAAATTAATGGGCTGACTGTAGCACTGCAGCTCAAATGGACTTACAGTTATCATATTTGGCCCCATGTGATTTCATATAAGAATTACTTCTGATCATCTGAATGGAAACTCAGAAACATTTAATCTGGCCGGTTCACCACATGCAAAAATACCATGCGTTCGGATGGGAAATGCCCATGCAGGAAGAAAATGAAAGCTGACATCGGTTTAATGAAACAACAGGGCACAATTCTGAGGCTCACACGAGTGTCCACCGGCTCCTTCTGTTGAAAAGCATGCTCCCCTGGCCCATCCTGTTCCTGCAGGATCTGCAGCCCAACACAAAGCCCTGTGGTCTGCTAGCATGAAACCTCATGAAATTACTCAAGATTCTCGACATCCAAGTCCCCATGTTTTAAAAGGAGCAGGGTACAGGGTGACAAGTATTATAGCTGCGAATAAACAGTGCGGCACAGAGAGGCGCGATCAATGGAGGCCCAGACTCCGCATTCACGAAGCAGCCGTGTGAATAGCACTGCAGAGAACAAAAGACAGTGACGATAAAATTGGGGCTTTTGTTTCATAAGCTGGCACAGATGGGCCTGGCATGCTTCATGTTTCATTTTCATGAAAATTCAGCCACATTTCAGGGCAACATCTCCACTGTTTGCAGGCAAAGGGGCACACGCAGGAGGCCGACGATGTGCCAACTGTTTTGCTGAATGCCCCGACTTGAGCCAGAAAAAGGAATTAAACACGCTCTGGGGTGAGTGCTTAGAATCTCATGTAAACAATGTAAACGGAATGGTTCAGTTATTAACAGGCATGTTAATTAAAACAAGTGACTGTTAATTTCTAGTTAGACATCAAGTTCTCATATGAAACTTTCTGTTGAGATGACCATAGCTACGTATCACACACTTGTAAGTGCACACACGCACAATACTTTTTTCCTAATCAAGCTGAAAAAACTGTCACTCCTCATTCAGACACACATTGCTACCCTGCATCCCTTCACTGAATGACAATATCTTAGAGGGAGGGTCTTTGCCACCATGGCATCTGCACCAATGTGCTTACACTGAATGCTGCGTGCGGCGTTAACCAATGCAAGCACTCAGAGAACCCTGATGGACAAACATCTTCAGTCTTGGCTCCAAACAGTAGGTACACAGTGCCCTTTGAAATAGCACCACATGTAACAATCAATGATAGCTTTTTCCCCATAAACCAGTCAAATATCACATGGCTTCAGTCATATCTGGAATGTTTAAGTAATTTACTTCCAATGCAATACAATTAATATATTTCACACCACCTATCTTAAACAGAACAATGAAAAATCTCATTTTTACTAACGATTTTCAAACCTTAGACAAGGGCCATGGAAATGGTATTAGCACAGATCTGGTTCCCGATCGGGAGTGTGACAGGTTGCTCCGAATACGGGCAGAATAAGAAATGATGAAACAATGCAGCAAACACTGAATGACGAAAACCTAAATCAGCCTGAACATGCTAAGGTGACAGGGTCCATGAACAGTATGGAACCTTCTGGTGGCTTTTTGAAGTCAAAGCCGGAACTATCAAGGCATCCTGCTCTAAGGGCCTGTTCTCCTTATGGAAACAACACCCTTCATGATGCTGTACATAAGCAAGTTAACTCTGCTTCTGCTCAAAGGGAAGACATTCTCCCCAATACCATGACACACTTCTGAAAACGGACCCAACACTAACTCTGTAATTACGAAAACTTTCCCTCAGGCCCTCAAGGTGCCAGGACAAGGCCCACCGTCTTACTGCTGGGATGTCTGCAGTGGTGGTCAAGCTCATGAGGCCATGGCTGCACGTTTCTCAGGCCTTTCACAGCAGCGTACAGCAGACGCCAGAGAGTAAAGGTGGCCAAACTTGTTCACAACTGCCCAGCAGCTCCGAATGTCCCAATGTCAACTTAGCAATTAAAAACGCTGTGACTGTGACAAAACCGGCCGTCTCCACAACAACACTTTCATGTCCTGATATCTGATCTGTCGATTATTTAGACAGTTGGAGGCTGGGTCTGACATCAGACGCAAGGCACTGTACTTGGCCAGTTAAGCATTTTTTGCCAGTAGCTCAGGCAAGGCCGCTTTCTGAGGGCAGTTTATTAAATGTGACCAGGACAGCATGTTTTAGCTGCCGTACAAGTGAACTCAGTGCCTGGCTGCTTTGAGAAAACTCTGTGGGTGGGAAAGAGAGCCCTGTACTCAGTGCCAGGAGCCACGGTTCACCTGAGAATCTGACTCAGCGCTCAGGCCAGACCACAGCCACTAGGGCAGGTCCAGAAACCGCCCCTGAATGCGGGGTCGGGGCAGGGAGCAGACAAGAGGAAGCTGGCTTGGCCAAGCTGGATCTGGGGGTGGAAGTAGGAGCCAAGAACCATGTCCCAGTTCTGGGGAGCTGGCATGTAGAGCAGGAGCTGCATCCCCTGTGCAGCTCCAGGTTATCAGAGGTAGGTTTTAACTCACTAGGAGGAAGACTTTCCTAAAAATGAGAGCAATGCACCCAGGAATACACACCATGAAAAGGTGCTCAAAACCCTCAGTCACTAGAAAAATGCAAATTAAAACCATGAGGAGACACCACTACACTCTCACTACAATGGTTGATGTCAAAAAGGCAAATGACACCAGTGTTGGTGAGGATGTGAAGCAACTGCAATTCTCTCGCATTGTTGGTGGGACTGCAAAATGGCAAGGCCACTGTGGACCCAGTCTGGCTGTCTCTTACAATATGACCCACCCCACTACCCCATTCCTAAGGAAATGAGAACATTCGTCCACACAGACCTGCACCCAATGGTTACTCAGCTGTGTTCACAACCACCACCACTGGGAACAATCCAAATGTCCACCATGGGGAGGGAGAACCACCTGCCAGTCTATGCAGGCGAGGAGCACGCTCAGTGATGAGAGAACAGTGGCTGCTGGGTGTAAACAGGTCTGCAGAGTGAGGGAAGGCGACATACTGCTCAGTTCCTTTCATGTGACATCCCGGAAGAGACAATGCTTCAGGCAGGGCCAAGAACTGGGTGCTGGGTGAAGAGATTTATTACAAAGGGACACGAGGAGACTCTGGGGGGACAGAATGTTCTGTAACTATATTGTAGTGATGCCACATGACTGAGCACATTCGTAAAAGCTCATCCCATTGCAAACCTAAAAAGGATGACGTTTATTCTGTGCAAATTGAACTCAATTTTAAAAGCAAGTGCATGGCTATACAAACACTGAGTTCCTCGTCATGAAAGTTCTTGAGCAGCACCTAGATGATTTCCTGTCACAAGTGCGTGGGGCGAGAGTGAGAGGAACCGAGTGAGCTGTTATATGGACAAAGAGAGGGGAGATCCACAGCTGTCCCAATGGTCATTCATGTCTCCCTTAGAACATGCATTTGACAGTCACAAAACACGGAAGGGTTTTCTACCGGTGATGCTACCTCTTCCTTACTAATGCATTCATGTGGACTCCAAGACTCAGGAGCTCCAGATGAAAACCCACGCGTAGCCCCCAATGAGCGGTACATGCCTGGACAATTTATTTACCTGCTCTCAGCTTCAGTGTCTTTGTCTTTAGAAGGGGACAACGACCATGGGAGGGTGTCTTGAGTTTTAGGAGCAGTGCACGAAGCACCCAGAGCATCGTGCTTCATGCAGGGTCAACACCCTGCTCCTGACTCCCTCTGAGACATTCACATCTGAGCCACGATCTCACTAACTAAGAAAAACCCTCTGCTATGAGTATGGCCAGGGCTGTGGCACACACCTGAGCTGTGCCGTGGCGGTTTCCCGAGCTGCTTTTCCCAGCTACAGTGGTGTTGAGAAGGCTGTGTATCAGAAAGTGTGTAAAAGTTACTGAATTCACAGTTAATCAGTGGAGGAGGCATCAGTGTGGGTTAATTTCAATGGTGCATGTTTGGGGAGAAGAGCTCCACAGCAGCTGTGTGTTCTGATAGGCAGACAGAGTCTACTAACTATTAAATGCAGAACTCAGCTACAAGTATCAAGGACTTATAATGTTTAATGATTTGATTACCTTTGATTGAAATCAAGTATAGTCCTTGCAACTCTTGACCCTGCAACTAAGATGATATGTAAAACTATTCTGTGAACTCAGACAATTGGACAAGAAATGGAGAATATAGAGACACACAGAGATACCAATCCACTGACAAGGTAGAAAGGAAGAACCTTTTGCCCCATTGTGAATCATGGGGAACCAACTCAGTGCCACTCAGTTTAAACCAGGTTTTGCTTGTATGTGATTGCTCCCTACAAATACTCAGTGTCCAGGATCCTTTACTCTCCCATCCTACCTTCAGACTCCAAAGAGAGCAAAAGCGGGCAGAGTCACAGGGCCCAGTTCAGGGCCTGCTCTGGCTGGAAAGGGCATGCCTCCTGCCATCGCAGCTGCTCCACCCATTCCCCTGAGCACCCCAGGGACAGAACACAGTGTGGGCTCTGGGAAGCAGAGGCTGATGGATGACATGCTGTGAGGAATGGGCTGCTATTTACAGGAAGTTGAAGGCCAAACGTTCCCACTGAAAGAAACAGGGAGGGGAGGCCAACACAACACCGAGTGACTGTGCCTCCAGGTCACACCCAGCTAAATTTAACTGTGTACAACCCCTCTGCCAGGGCTGGCACACAATAGGTTCGACTTATGAGAAAACTGAGAGTTAACCAAATAACTTCCCTGGGGAAATGCATGACTATGATTTTGAAACTTTAACCTGCATCAATTCAAAGCACCATCAATGACTGAAATCAATCGCTGAGAAACACTCCATAATGGATGAGAGAGAGAGAGAGAGAGAGAGAGAGAGAGAGAGAGAGAGAGAGAGAGAGAGAGAACGAACCTTTGGCAGCTCTGTTTGGAAATTGGTTAACAGATAATGTGCAAAACTCAAAACTTCCAAGTATTCATAAAATATAAAAAATTTAAAACAAATGATTTGACAGCTGCAAATGCAGGCTAACACCTAGCTGGATTACAGAAACAGTGTGGATAATTACTTTTTCCAGCGGTGGGGCCCGTGCACCAGGTCCTGTCTGAATCCCCTGCAGCACAGTCGGCGAGCAGAACACAGAGCCCTGTCACGTCACCACGGCCTCCTTATCACCGCACATCAGGGAGAGTGACGAGGCGTCCCATGACTCCAGCAGTCTTCCTTTGAAGGAGCCACACGTTAATTACTGTACTAATTATGGTTTTTGAATAACTAACTGAAGCGAGCAGCCTATGGGAGGTGCAGGCATAAACCTAAGGCTGAGAAAACACCAGTTACTGAGTCATCAATGTAGTGACACGTGGAGCAGGTTTAAAAGGAGTGGAAGCAGGAGATTTTAAAAGACAAGCGTCTTCAATAATTAGGGCTCCGTAAAGCAAAAAGAAACATAATTTCTTAATGGCAAGTGCATCTAAACTGTGATCTAAAGATCTGAAGGTAAGCCTGCTTAATTCACGGCTTCTTCTTTTGTTATTGGGAAAACATAATTGTTCCAAATAATTAGCACTGGAGTACATCACCAGCTGACAACAAAATTATAGAAATCTTCATATTCGGTTCCCTCTCGCTGGCTATTAGGAGCCGTTTCTGATCATAACCCATTAGCTGAAGTGCTGCGAGTTCCTGATTGCCACCCAGTCACCTCAGATATCTGCCTCAGTTAACAGCCCCACTTACTCGCATCTCCTTGACAGTGAAATGCTCAGGATTGTTACAGCTGCCACACAGAACGGCGCTCCACGTGTGCACTTAGAGATTAGGTGATACAATCACTGAAACCTGGCTCTTAAATACACTTTTAACTCGAAACCCCACATGAAAACCCGAAATGACACTTCTCAGTTTTAACAGTGGGGCCACCGTTTCTTAGAAACCAAGAGGGCCCTGTTTCTTATCCTGCGATGTCCATGTTAATTTAGTGCCTTGTACTTCTTCCTTTTACACAATATTCCTTCCTTTTATACTCTGTCTCTTTAATTATTAAGTACTCTTTAACACTTAACTGACAGGTACAACATTTCAAATTTTTTATTAGTGAAAACAAATTCCCCATTTGCGAACAATGTCGGTGTCTACTCAGCTTGTTCCCCATCATTGTAAACTGGCTCAGGGGCAGCCTCTACTCTGCCTGGTGCCCAGACGGCTGCTGGGACAGCTTATTGATAATGTGCCACGTGGCCAATGAAAATGTGCTGGAATAATGCCGTGATCTTGTAATCAGTAATGCCATTTTGAAGTTACTTTGGAAATTCTTCTATGCTAACAGCTTAGCTGATAAACTCACAAAGCTTTATGTTTTATCCCATGAGGGACAACTTTGATTACTCTAGTAATTAATGATGTTGGAGAGTAATATGGATTTTCTGTTAAGATTTGAGTTTGAAGTTAATTAGTCTTCACGTTATGATTTGCTGATTAATTATGGATATTTAGTTATAAGGAGATGTTAATTATTAATCTCAAAAAATCATTTAGTGTAATTAACTAAAACTCTGACATCAGTTAAAATTCCCATTGAGGATAACTTCTAGGATTATCATTTATCAGGAAGAGCATGGAGCATGTGCCCTATGAAGGGACCCGTCCCTGCTCCCAAGAAAGGCTAGGGGGTCACCCTGACACTGAGGGCAATGGCCCGAGTGCCAGCTGGGAAGCCGTGTGTGCCAAAGTACAGAGCTCAGTCTTTCATGGCAAATTCTCACTGTGTGGAAAACCTCATTTCAGGGCGACGAGACAAAAGGAGTCCCAGTCTGAGCACCGCCGTGGAGCCCTGACAGGCGCCGGCTTAGCCTCTGAGCATACTGTGCTCTTGAGATCAACGGGCTTCATTAGCTCTGGGACTCGGACATGAACTTCAGTGCTGCATGGATCTTTATTTTCAGTGGCGGCAGCTTCTGCAACTATCAGGACGATGCTGCAGCAGAGCACTAATTAGTGCTCTAATCCACAGAACTCAAGTCACCTTTGTGCAAAAATACTCTTCTTTCTTCATCGTTCCCCTAATCTGTCAGCGACACACTCTCTGATATCCAGAAGGGGAGAGGGTGTGATTAAGAAAAGGGTTAAACCAGAAAGCATCATCGGCACATCACTGTCCTGGAATTTCCCTGAAACAGAGACTCTGAACAGGAATCTGTTTACATTATCTCTGGATCATCTTGACAATATTTATTCTCTATTTACCTAAATGAGGCAATATGATGATATTTATTGCTCAGAATGGCTAAATATAGACTTTTCTTGAGCACTCAGTCCCGTGGTGGGAGGTTTAGCTCTAATCTCCATCTTCAAGCTGACAGGCAGGAGAATTCCTAATGAACGCCTCCTTTCATCTGGATGTCTGTGTGTATCTGACAGTATAAATATTTAGCAATATCGGAGTCAGCTTGTGATTCTACCCAGATGGACTGATTGACGCCTTGGCTCGACACTGCCAAAGACAACCCATGCAGTTATATAAGCAATTTTCCTCTTACTTCCTCAGAAGCAATTAGGTGGCCAAAGGCAGCAATCCCAAAATAGTAGGAATACCTCCGGTATCAGCTGACAAGTCTGAGGGGTAAATAAAATATGGTACTTAAATTATTACCACTTTACTTTCATGAATCATGGGATTAAAGCTTTCACTTCTAAAGTACATATAAATTGCAGGGTTTCTTATGTCTGTAATTTGCAAGAATCTAAGTTAAAATACCAGCTAATCAGTCAGCTCACATTCACCTTGGGGAAAGCACCACCCTTTCTTGTCATTTCTGTAAATTGCATGCCTAAGCACCAATGTTATTTTGAGAAGAAAAGTCGCTTGTTGTCAATAACATACATTGCAGTCTAGTTAAAACAACATTTGTTAAGATTTAATCGCAAATGTAATCCTCTTTTAAAGTTTAGACAGAATGCTCAGAGAAATTCAAGGGACAGATAATAAATCATTTTCCTCATCGTGGGTGTGAACAGGTAGATCTGATTCATTCAGGTATTGTCGTTCTGACAACAAATGGGATCAGTTCTCCCTTGTGAAACAATAAGGGCTCACACTAAGAAGGAACTAGGTGACACCACCCCCTCCCACAGCACAGATTTTATTTTCTGTCTACATTGTTTTCTTCTACGTGGATCATGATGGAAATGAAATAAAAGAATTACAGTATTTTTCTCATCACCACTGCAGTCAGGTGCTAAGGGTGATAAGCTCCTGTTAAACTCAGAATGGGGTTTGGAGCCTCATCCTCACCTCTGCATTAGGGACCCTCTGTGTCACCTCAGTTTGCATAGTGTAAGATGCCTATCGTGGTTATGTAGGGACTTGCACGCACGCTTCTGCTTTGGGAGAAAAATGCTCCATGTTATTTTTGGCACCAGTAATGCTGTGGCTTCCCCCACACCTCACCCACTCCTGCCCCCTCTGCTTTCTTTGTTTTCTATTGACTCATCCCAATCTTTGTATAACCCATGCAATCACCCAGCAGAAAGGGCAGGTGAGACATTATTCTTCTTGACACTAATACCTACAGATCCTATTCTGGTGATACCTCTCCCTATCACAAAATATCTCAGCGAGCAGAACCCTCAGAAGTCAGAGACTGGCATCTGTAATGTATTCCAGAGGCGAGCGGGAGGTGATGCCCACTGGAGCCGGATACGCACAAGGCTTCCCTGGGAGGAGCTGCCCAGCTCTGACCTGGAGCAGCTTGGGGCACGTCAGTCGTACCTTCTTGCGCGTGGCAGTTTTTTATTTCTAAAAAATTACTGCATGCCTCTGGCTGCCAGAGGGAAATAAATGTCTAAGGTCTTCTATTTGTTGGATGTGATTAGTAATGAACTGGTTATTGATCAGATATAGAGGGCCAGGGTCTGAGGTGCATTCTATTGGTATCTATTCCATCGGCCATATTGCACTTCAATCAATAAAATTAAACTATTATTTGCTTTGACTCCTGATTTGAGGGCTGGAAGCACTGGTATGAAATGATGGAGAATGTAAGAGGCCACTTACATAATGTAACAGATATCTACCTTTCTCATAATTGTTGAAAGAACCTCTGTGTTCAGAGATGAATATGATGTTCAGCTGAATTGGGGAACAACAACGGGAATTAGAAATAAAGTTTTGAATGAAGAGCACTTTTTTTTTTTTTTTGTCTTTGGGATGGTTTGGGGGGGATGAAAAATGACATGACTCAGAGCTTAACTTCATGGTCCCACTAAACATTCCAGGAAGGCTGGGCAGCTAATTTTTGCAGCGCTGCGCTAAGTGACAGATGAAATGTCCGAGTGGCTGCAATGATGAGTTTCCATCTCTCTCCCATGGCTGAATGCTACCCACTCTAATGAGGTACAATAGCCTACAATGGCACTTAACCTGGGTGGTACACGTGGCAGGACTGTTTACCTAGAGTTATGAAGAAGAAAAGCAAGTCAAGCAAGGCATCTGCAGTGTGTCCATTAACCTCCTACACGACAACAGGATTTCCCCCAAGAGGTGATATATAGCTGAGCCTCTACTGTTCTCCCTTCTACACAATGGTATTATGCTCCAAGTGACCAGGCACCAAAGTATGTGTTTGATAAAGTGATCACCTAATTAATAAATCTGAAGTGGTTAGGGCTAAATGAATTTTGGTTTTGTAATTAGTGAAATTATATCTATAACAAATAATTCATAAATTCTACTGATAGGGCTAATTTTTAAGAATCCAATATAGAGCAAACACATGAAGTTATCTCACTACTTCTATCAGACAGTAATGATTGAGAGGATGGTCAGCACTCTGAGAAACTCTCTCCTGGCCAGATCCTGCTGCCTCCACACCGTGTCACAGGCCATGGACATGAGCAGAGGGCTCGGTTCTGTAGTGCACAAGGCCATTTCTAATCCTTTCCAAGTGAGTCAAGCTAAACTCTGATGATCAGGGTTATGGAAAACAGGACTTGACTGGTCATTACCACTCCTGCCATCTTATCACATTAGATGAATATGAAGAAGATACAAAAATAATGCTGTTTCACTATAAATGCTGATCATCAGGTTTAATGTGATTATCTCAGGAGGGTCAGGGGAAGGGGAAGGGACGAGGGCATGGTTGTTTATCACTGTTTCTTTTAAAAATGATATATCCCACGGGAAGTCATTGACAGAAAAACTGGAGACAGAAAACTCTCTCCAGCTGAAGCCAGTTTTGGAGAATCTGATTAGGTCTCGGCTGCAGTGCTGGGTTTTCTTCCATTTTTGCCAAAGGGCCAGCTATGATGATTAACGTCATTTGTCTGAATCATTACTCTGCACCTTGGTTCGACAAACACTAGGAAGATGGCATGGTAATAAATGACCGCCGGATCCTTCCCCGCTTTGGCCTCTCTTTAACTGCCAGCTCTCCTCCGTCTGCACCATCTCTCTGGACCTCTCGAATCCCCAAAAGGGACGGGGTGTCTATTTGTTTTCCACTAGGTTACCACTCTGTCTATTGTTGTTTGCACTAAAGGGTATAAATTCAATTCATTCTTGTGACAGAAAAGCACTGATACAGTAAATTTTCTGCCCAAGAGAAGACAAAGCGAAGTGGCTGGAAAGGAGCAGGACCTGGAGCACCAGTGTGTGCGAAGACTCTGGCACCCTAGTTACCCAACGCCCTTCCCTGGAGTGCAGGTCCTGGGGAGGCCCATCAGCATGGACATGTGCATGAAGCTTTCCAGCCAGTGTCTGGGCTAGAAGGGGTTTTGTGAACTGTGGGGGGCCACCTGCATCTATCTCAATGTCCAAAAAAAGCAGAGAAGATCTGGAAGGCTCTGAAGGTGCTACGTGAGAAGACTCCCACCTTTGAACAAAACAAAAGCATGGTAACCTTGACTGGTTCTGTGGAGAATCAGGCTGCAGTGGTGAGAACAGCCACCAGATGGAATTCTCTACATATCAGGTTCCTTCCTGCAGTTCTGGGAAATGGGCATATGATCTAAATGAGGCAATATATTGGAACAGGAGCCCCGATCATAGCTCACACAATCAGTGATGTATATAAGGTGACAAAGCCCTTGTTGGCCACCCACTGACACCTGCTTCCATCCTGACTTCCGCTGAAGAAAAACCCTACATGTCCCAAAATATATGTAAGCGTGCATGCTTGGGAAATTTAAATTACACAAATAGCATTACAGACCTTGTTTACCAGTAACTTTTCTTTGCCAAGGGTAATATACTTTGCTAGGTAGGCTGTTAAAACATGAGTTCAATGCTGCAAACCCTAAAGAATAGCTCCAAGTCCCTACCTTCTCACACTAGGTCCAAGTCTCAGAAATACTTGCTACAAAATGAATCTAAAATCCTATAATTGCCCACAATTCCAGGAACATTACCTTGTATACAACTTTACTTATTATGAAAATGTTCTGTAGTCCTGCCAGAAGTTAAGAAGTTATCACTTGAAAATCACTGGCTAATCTAGCCTGTGCTAAGATGGATTTTTAATGAAAGTTTAATGAATGATAAATACTCGTTTCTTGATAAATGTTTAATTATGCCAATAATTACCAACTGCTGAAAACTACTGTTGTGTTAATAATGGCATTTTAGTACACATGCAGTTTCATGAGTCACGGTGCAGTTAAAGATCAGAACTCCATCTGTCTCATGCAAACCAGCAAAACAAAAGTCTAATTAATATTTTGATCAATTTTCTCCACACTCTAAAGACTATCAATGACCTTTTAAATTTTTTTGATGTTTTCTCTTTTATGGGAAATAGGTAAAGAAGAAAATGTGCAGAGCCATTTTAAAATTAGTTGATGCAAAAATTGGTTCGAGAATAAAAAATAAATATTATTCAAATCCACTGGCTTTATTAGCTTACTGCATTATTAAATATAACGACCATTTTCATATGACTTAAGGCGATTTTTAGGAGTGATGAACACTGAGCTATTTAATAGCACAGCTGAACATCCCTTAACAGGTGCTATATGGGACCTACCAGGTGTTTTTAAGACATGCGCATGGGATCCTATAGGTGAGGGAACTGCTATTTGAAGGAGGGAATGACAGCTTTTAGGTCAGCAAACCCCAGACTGGCAAACTGTTAAAGAGAAGTCACTGTGGCTTCATGGGAGTGGGTAAAAGCACCCTGCTAGGGCTGGGTTGATAGGCCAGCACAGAGGAGAGGGGGTAGCTGGGAGGTGTTGTCTGTCTCCCCTGGGGGCAGGCAGCACAGCAGGACCTGGGCTCACCTAGCAGCTTTCCTACACTTCCTGGGCGGGGCCCACACTCACTGTACTGCTTACACAGCCTCTCTAAGCCCCCTGGGCAGAAGAAGTACACAGAAAAGAAAGTGTGCTGAGGTCAGTAGAGTCTAAAGCATTTACTTTCAGTATCTCATCAGGCTAGAGAAATTAGGGAAATGTGGCATGTATTCTAAATGCCAGGCTGACAATTCATATTTCCAATAACTCCCACTTTGAAAGCACCTCAAATTATACAGATAATTCCCAATTATGTTTCAGACGAGTCTGTGAAAGTCTTAATTTAATCCACAATACCATGTGTGGAGATACAATCTCAATCCTTCTGATATTAATGTATAATAATAATGTGCTGTACTTTCCCACTGACAAAGTGAAACCAGTGTATGGCTTAGATGGTTGGTGCTGCAGCTATTAAAACTGATGAAGTTCATAGGTAAATTTTTTAAATTTCCAACTTGAAAATTCAAAATTCAGGTGTACTAATGAGCTTGGCACAATCACGCTCAGACCATTTTTCTTTTAATAGTCCATGACCAAACTCTAAAAGATTGTGTAACTTTCAAAATTAACTTTTCCCCCAAAAAGACTTCCTTTATATAGCACTTAACCTGACACATCTAGTTTTAGAAATCCTTCCAGTACTTCACTGTTGCCACTTGTTTATACTCCCATGGTTCTTAGATGGACTCTGAGTTATCCTCCTGACCTGACATCACACGTGTGTTCCTGCTGCTGCAGGAGCCTTTGTGGGAGGAGCTCATCTTGCACTTGTAGTTTGTGTGCTTTGAGGCAGAAGCTCCTTCTTGTTAGACAATTGCAGCTCTACATCTATATTTAAAGTATCTGTTCATCTTGACAACAGTTCGTACAAGAATACATCAAATCATAGAAACAGGCAATAAACTATGTGCTGAAACAGGCACACAGCGGGGAACACGAAGGTGGGGAAGCAGTGAAGGGTGGACACGCTCACACACACGCACTGCCCCATGGAGGTACAAATGTGTCCCCATGTCCCACCTCATTTAATTCAGGGCCCTGTCTCCTTGAATTGCTAGTTCCCACTCTTCCTCAGAAATGCCTTCCCCAAAGAAGGAACAAGGACCCGACTCCTGCTCAGGTGTCTCTCACTCTCCGTCGCCGGCTACCTTTCTCACAATGTATGGTGATTTTATATGTGTTCATACCCAGAGTGCAGACTCCTGGAAGGCAGGGACACGAGTGCTTCCTGATGTTGCCCTGCATGCAGCACGGTGTCCGACACAGCAGATGCTCGATGAACACTGTGAATTAGTGAACGAAGCACCGTCACCCTAAAACTAGGGCTGCTGTGAGCTTCCCTGCCCAAGCAGCCTGCAACCGAGGCAGGAGAATTCTCCTGTCACCATACATGAGCTACGCTCAAAACGCTACCTGAAGGTGTGCGTGTGGCCAATCACGGAAGACTCGTAAATGCTGCAGCTACCCGGAAAAGACAGCAGCCACATCAGCGTCACCACCTCCTGAACTGCATTTCGAATGGGTCTGCAGGAGTTGCTGGTCCCTGAAATACCCTCGCTTATGACTGACTGGATCAAGTGTAACAGTGCAGACGAGGGCCAATGTGCTCACTGAAACAATGTCTGCCTAGTGTTCGTGCGGTCCATTTATTTCAATTACGGAAACAATTAATACTGGCCTTCCTGACGTGGCATTGCTCCCTTTACTGACGCAAGACGTTCATCTGATCTTCACCGGCTGTTTAGATAATAATCAGAAACACAAAACTTAGACTATTAGCAATGACTCAGGAGGGTGAGTTATAAAGCATTCCATGGGATTATGACAACTGAAATTAACTCTAGTATTTTAATATTCCTTGTCTAAGAGCACTAATAATGTGATGTGCTGAATGCAAAGATCAGCAAGATTAAAGGGTTTTTAGGTAAAAACTTTTAGACATCTGTCGGGTAGGACAACATATTAAAATGTGCCTTCGTTGTCTCTTTACTTAACAGAATGTTGTCACATTTTCTGTTTGGGCAAGAAGAGCTGCCCATCCTCCCTCGCAGCCCATCTGGTTTCTGTCCCAGCTGCCTCGAGACAGCACTCTAAAGAGAGATGTGCTATTTGTGGGTGATGCTAGTACACGGGACACTGCACTGTTTACTACACACTGAAGCCCTTACCGCTCCCCCCCCCCACACACACACACACCACACACGGTGATCACCCTCCACCAAACAGCACAGTGGAAAAGGAGGCACCTGAAGATCACCAAGCTCACAAGGCCTCACTTAGGCCAAGGGAACCAGGCAACTTGGCAGCATGATGACTAATTATTTTGTTCAAAAGATGGAAAAGTTGCTGAAGAAATTTTACCATTGCATTCAAGGCAATTCTCACAAGGGGTATTTGGAATTAGGAGAAGCCATTTTTAAAAGCCCCTTCCCACCAAAGAAAGCCTTCAAAGGAATTGTTTTATAAACAAGAAGAAAATCCTTTTCCATTAAATGCCTTTGGGGGAGGCCCGGTGGAGCAAAGATGGGAAGGGAAGGGGAGGACCAAGAATGGACAAGGGTGCCAAGCGCAATGTCCTGTACTTGCACGGACCTGCTCCCTGAGTCCGTGCAGAGCTCACCCCACGAACGGCACATTTATAACACTATGCTGATATTCAAATGTTCTGTCTTAAGCTAAAGAAAGATTGAATACCCTGCTGTTGTGTGGCCAAGATTGAAGAGGTGTCTCCCTGACATTGTTCAAAGTTTATGAAAATATATGAATGCTCAAATGTCATTGGCTTTGCGCCTCCAACAGACTGTGGTTTTATGAGAAATCAGTCTTTTAATCAAAATGATTGAATACTTTAAGGTCGAATCCAAAGATATCAGTTAATATCTAGAAACGTGCTATTTCTGCAAAGTTTGCCAAGCTGTACATATTGTGGTACATTTTAAAGTGTTAATTTGTGCATTCCATACTGAAAATTGATCTGGAGTTGTAGCTTTTTGTCAAGCAAAAACATATGGTTCCGAGCTCTGTGCATTTTCCATGATGGCTGTTGAAGCTGTCACATGTGCAAACTTGATAACCGATGTGACACATACGCAAATAATTTGCTTGTTTAGTAACAATTCACAAATTCATTATTCATGCACACACAGTTTTAAAAATGATCAGATGGAAATAGTCTTCGTTTTGTACAACTTAGTCTGGTTGGTGTGCAAACCCAGATAAAATAAAGCTGGGAACAAAGTGGTATTAAACAAATCCAAGAATTTGGGTATTTTCAGATAATTATTGAACCAGATGGTGTTTTTTGTTAATTCTGCCATCAGTCTGAGAACTTGATGTCTTACATCTGCACTTGGTAAAATAAATTTTACCACTGACATTATTTCAGTTTTCTTAAAATATTTCAATCAGCTTTAAACCAAAATTTGCAAACATCTGCCACAGTATATGCCATGAGATGGAATTATATGAAAAAATTCCTTTAAAAGTATACGCCATTACACAAAGTTTTAAATTTATCACCCTTTAAACTAAGTTCTCAGAATTACTGGTCTGAATGCTTAATAAAAAGCAAAATGAGAATAAGATGGCACATTGGAAATGAAAACGGTTAATAGGTCACAGAAAAGTGTGAGCTCATTTGGAGATACCGTTGGAATTCCACACCATGTTGTTTCACCACCTTGACTTAACAGAGAGAGAAACACTAAAAAAATTCCTCTCTGCATCCTCTAGGTAAATTTCCATGCTGTGGACACAAATAAATGGTGGCTCAATCAACAGCTGATGAAGGAACTCACTTACGCATGAGTTAGTGAATGTCTCGGCACCGCTGCTCAAGGGCTCTGGCCCTGGAACAAATGAGCAGGGCTTCGGAGACACAGGGGAACCTCCCAAATAACTTTAAGGTAACATTTCCACTAAACCCACAAACAAACCTCATTTTCCAGCTGAGTCATGAACTCACACCTTCTGGGCCAGTTTTAGCTTCCAGGCCAGATAATGAACTTGGAGGGAAGGCTGAAATTCCTACCCCCCACCCCCTTTTTCTCTTCTTCCCCAAGCCCAGACCTGACACAAAGCTGGCTCGATCACTGCGCAGAGTGCTTTCCAAATGGAAGGCACTGAGTGCTGTGGACGGACCAGAACTGACCATCAGAAAGTCTGTGGGTCACACGAGAACAGCTTTGGAACCGTGGCAGGGCCACAGAAGTTCATGCAACGAGCTTCCTGTCTGAAAGGGGGCTGTTGTGTTTCTCATGGACACTGATGAGAATCACTCCCACCACCCAGACCTGTATTCACACGGTGCTCAGAGCCAGAGGCGCGGACCTCCGCAGCTGCGACTCCTCAGCCCTGAGCACCTGTGCCTCCCCCATCGCTGAGAGCTCTCCACCAGACGTGTTACCCCGAGAGAGTGGATGTCTGGCTGCAGGAACAAGTGGTCAGCTGTCAGAGTTAAGTCACAGGCAGCTCTGAGGAGCCAGACCCCAGAATTCAGTGATGTGCTGAGGGCTGCTTCACCCCTCAATCACTCAGACAGGGGTTATTAAAATTTGCTACCATTAATTATTAATTACACTCATACATGATACATTATTAATAATGTTACATAGCATATATTATTAATTATAATTAAGAATATAATTCGTATCAGTTGATCATAATAGTTAATTATTTGTTCATTATAATAATTAATGATAACAAATTAATAGTTAATAATTCAAGGCTTACCATATGATGTGTGCTAAGTGGTAACCTTTACATGCATTATTTTATTCATATATCTTAGATGGTACATTCTAGTATTATCCCCATTTGACAGATGAGTAAATGCAGCTGCCAAATGACAGTACAGAACTTCAACCCTGGCTGGTCTGACTCTGAGCAGTGGTCACAGCACTGTGTGGGACAGTCCACTGTGGTTGTACGACATCCAAAGTGATGGTCAGGCCTGCACTTCCTTCTCCCATGACATGTAGGCTACTTTCAATAAACAGCTCTGTAGAAATATTTCTCTCTCTCTCTCTCTCTCTCTCTCTCTCTCTCTCTCTCTCTCTCTTCCCTATTTCTCTTTCTTACATCAAAGGATAAGAAAAAAATGTAAGACACTTGTCTCATATAGTCAGGTTATTTTCCAAAAAAACGTGAAACAACTGAACTATGACCTGCAGTCGCTGTCATCACACAGTTGCTGTGCTTCTCTTTTGTAATTTGATGGAAGAAAAGATATATAATTGTTTTCTCTTTAAAAAAAAAAAATAGGTTTAATTACTGGTGATGGTGAAACCTTCCCAAATGCTTGTTGTAAGTTCTATTTCGTTTCATGATGGATCTGTCATCTTCTCTGCCTGCTGTGACTGAACTTGCAGTGCTTTCTGACTGACATGTATGAGCTCCTTATATGAAAAAGATATAAAACCTCAATGTGTTATTTGATGAAAAGACATTTTCTCAGTCTTCTAGTTGCCTTTTTATTTTGGAAACTTTGGACATGCTATTCCTTTTGTTATTTTTTTGTTATTTTTTAAAATTCTAGGAAAGCTTTCTCATTGGGATTTTCATCTCTTTTCAAATATATTTCTACATAATTTTTATTTTATATTTAACTCTTTAGTACATCAACATTTATCTTTGTGAATTGCGTCCAATAAAACTCTAAACAGATAGTCTGCTATTCTGGTAAGTCCCACACAATGTATAAAATATTAAATGATAGATCCCTTCTACATTGATTTGCATCTTTAGGAATGCAACCACACATGCACACATGCACACACACACCCCACACACACAAAAATACAAATATACTAGTAGATTACTTGATTATCTATAACAGACTTGCCTTTCAATTAATCTGCTTGATCTCGCTTTCTTTCTTACACTTTCTTGGAGCTTTGGTACCAGATGTACTCAGCTTTGAACCCTGGTTTTGTCATTTAATACATCACAGACAAGGTTCAGTTTTCTCATCTTAAAAGGGGACAGGATGTACCTCCTATGGCTGATGTGAAGATTAAATGAGGTGAAATATGCCAAGCTCCTGGGCTGTGTCCAGGCCACAGGAAGTGCTGCTGTCTTCCATCCTTGGCACAATGTTTTAATTAACATAACTTTGTTTGCATATAACTTTAGTTCCTCTGCTCCCAGTTTATTAGGATTACCCTATAGACTAGGTTAGGAGGAGCTGCTGTCTTCCCATTGTAAAACACTGAACATCTTCTATGCTCATTAATAAAAACTTTTCCAAATATAGAAATCAACTTTTTTAAATGGGCATGGACAATGTTCTCTATTATTATTATTATTATTATTATTATTATTATTTTAGAATTTGTATGGAATTAGTCTGCTAGTATTTTTGTATATTAATCTTGTATCCAGCCATTTTACTGAGATATTAATATCAGAGTTTTAAAATTCTCACAGAACTTCCTAGGCACATAAAAACATCATGAGCAAAGTGGATCTCTCATCCTTCTATGAGGCAGGGTTATGTGGGAATTGGACAAAAAGTTTCAACCTTCCTTAAGCTGACATAAAGTATATGAATTTTAACTCTTAAAAACAGTAACTTCCTGCAAGATTAAAGTTTCCTTCTAGCAGGTACAGAAAACCTGGGTGAATTGATTGCATCCGCTTAATTGAGTCCTGTAACTAAAAAGTACTCTGTGAACTGCAAAATCCTTTACAAATGCTTGTTAGTATGCATTATTAGTAATTGTAATGGTAAATCGCTTACATATTATTTTACCAAGATCTCAGACAGAAGTACACATTTTCTTTCTGCACCTGAAACACGGCAGATACTTAAGAAATACTTGTGGAAGAAAAAAAAAATGAATGACTTGATTCTACTACCACTCAGTTTTATGTTAGCCTTACTCTTGAGTCCTCCAAATCTGCCAGTGAATGGATGGGTCAGATAAATGAAGTCCTGCCACTTGGCCTTCAGGGCAACTGGCTACAAATGCTACTGCTTCTCTCTCCTCAGCTATTCTGTTGTGCTTCGATAAAATACAGAGGTAATATTAACAGTACTGGCCCTGGATAAAAAATGCTAGGATGAAATTAAGTTGATGTCATCCTATTGTGGAAAATCAGAAATAGAAGACAAAAATATGATTTTATTATAACTGGACCAAGAGAAAACTCATAGGATGAAAACCACTCACAATTATAATAGGTTTGATTTAACCTTAATTATCACCAATACGCTTACCCTAAATTCCTTGTGCTCAGTAGGACAGGTTGGAAATTAATGCAGTGCAGCATTATTAATCTTACCATGCCATTAAACCTCAGCTGCCACTCAAGAAAAACCACTCCACATATGAGTCCGAGGAGCTCGGAGTAGCATAGCACCAGTTTAGTAAGCCTGGGATCGGGCTGAAGCTGGCAGTCAGACATCCCTCTGGCAGCATGAGAGCCCTCGGGGGATGCCTGACTGTGGCTTAGGCCCACTCCCCGGCACTCGCAGCTGTTAGCCCGTCTTGTGGCTGAGCAGAGCTCCCCATGTGGGAGCGCACTGACCACCAGGGGGCAGCTCCTGCATTGAGCGTCTGTCTGCCCCCTGATGGTCAGTGCGTGTCATAGTGACCGGTCATTCAATTTGCATATTACCCTTTTATTATATAGGACTAGCGGCCCGGTGCATGAAATTCATGCATTGGGGGGTGGGGGGGGGGGGAGGTGTTCCTCAGCCCAGTCTGCACCCTCTCCAATCTCGGAGCCCTCAGGGGATGTCCGACTGCCACTTTAGGTCACAGAGATTGGGCCTAAACCAGCAGTTGGACATCCTTCCTATAATCCAGGACCACTGGCTCCTAACCACAGGATGGCTTAAATGTAGTTCCTGTCTACTTCCATGCTATTAAAATTTTTTTAAGTGGACAAAAGAGCTTTTAAAAATATACACATAGCCAAGACTATCAGTTTATGGTATGTTTTTATTTCTTGCCGGTAGACACCATTAAAAGTTATAAAACTACAGCAATTGCTTTTATTTCTATCTCTCCGATTACCCTGATAGCTGCAATGTCTAAAAAACTTCAAGATCTGTAAAGCCTGTCACATTATAGAAACATGTCTCTTTAAACCAAATGTGAAATTTCAGTAATTGAAGTGATAAATCTGGTGTTTTTGCCGGGGTGCTTTTGATGAGAACTACAGCAGTAAATTAGGACATATTCTGGGCTGCTGTATCATGGTAAAAGCCTTTCCATTACCTGTTGTCAGTCACCAGGGATGGGCAAATAACTCAGTTGTCAATCTAGCTAGAAAGCTCCACGTTCTGTGTGTTGATCAATAGAGAAAATATATATAAACTCTCCATTATCTTCTCATAATTCTTTAGACAACTCTGTTGTTTTCATCCCTGTACTGGAGCACATCTCATTTATTCAGAACGAGATCGGAGATCTTGGAATATTTCATTACTTTATGGCTCGTTATGTCATCTTTTTTTCAGTGGTACATGAGTGTTCATTTCAATAAGTACAAGCATCTATACCTGGGTTGCCGAGGGTAATTCTACACATGATAGAGACTTAATTAAATCACTAATAACTGCTACCTCCATTTCATTATTGATCTTTCAGCGAAAATATTTATTGCCTTATATTTCTCCTTTAAAGGTCTATTCTTTAGCATTTCTCAGATCACAAAGAAGTATTCTAGAAGTTATATCCCTTTTACATTATTCTAAACAACAAAAGCAAAATGCAAACATTTATATTCTCTCTCAAATCTGTGTGCTTATAGGAGAAAGAATAGACAATCTACCATTTCAGTTACCACAGGTGGTCTACTCAGCTCCACCAGGGTCCCCTGCAGGCTGGCCCAGTGCTTGGAACCAGGTAATAGGATGTGCGCTTCCTGAATGACTGGAATGACTGGCCACGTGGGAGAGCTGCTGTGTTGGAGCACAGCACTCATAAACGGACTTCCCATCATCTGCACAACCCTGTTCCATTCTCACATGGTTTAAAAGAAGAAAACATAGCAATAAGGATACATTATTTCCAAGTTTTACTTTGTCAGCTTGGATAAGAAAAAGAGTGAAAGTACCTAAACTATCAATGAAAAAAAAGATGATAGGGAACAATGTCACTCCTGTCCCTAATCCTGAACACAGGAAACTTCATCTATCACATTTGTTATTTTGGTTGATAATTAAAAATGGTCAAAAGAAATAAGAATCTGACCACTTAAAAGGATAAGTGGGGAGATTAGAAGAATCTTTATCTGGAATGAAAAGGCCAGGGTTGGTTAAGAATGTGCAGTTGTCTGCAACTTTATTAAAAGCAAACTCAGAGTTACTTGGAGGAAGATAAAAGGCAAAAAGGAAAGGAGAGAATGGCCTGACCTTCAAGAAGGTGTGAAGACTTACTCAGGTTGGAGGAATTAAAATGGGGCACTCAGTGTCAGCCAGAACTGGAAAGGACAGAAGAGCATTTCAGAATGGACGCAACCGAGAAGATGGAACATCCCTGAGCACCGTACCTCACAGTCAGCTAATACAGGAAAGTCTGCATTGCTTAACACCGAGGCCCAAAGGAAAACTGTACCTGCTTCCTTTACAAAGAGTAAAGCTCGACAAACGCAAACCAGGGGACTCTGGGTGAGTGTACGGGTTAGCCTGGCTCCTTCTGACTTACATCTTGACTAAGCTGGGACCAGGCGACCAGAACAAGCAGTACCACTCATCTGGTAGCAGTTACAAGTTCAAGGCCTTTCTTAGAAAATATAAAAGATTCTGTAGGATCAGACCTGCCATCTGAAGACTTTCTGGCAACAGAAATGTTGAGGAATGAACAAACCTCTCCAAGAACTCAAGCTAAGGAATAGTGCTCTGTGCACAGGGGTGCTGAGCCTAAATGGGCCAACTTTACGTTCTGGATGGTACTCATCTGTAATTGTAAAAGGCAGAGGCAAGAACACATGCAGATAAAACTAATCAGACAAATGGAACACCTGCTTAATTTATTTTGAGAAAGTATATGCACTTTAGAAAAGTTTTATCAGAGTTTCTTCGGGGGGAGTCCCCTGGTGGTGCTGCACACTCCCCCCCGCCCCCACGCTGATGGTCTAAATGACACAGCTGCCCCTTCCAGCTCATCATTGTGTGGCCCTTCCACCCAGCCTCAGTGAACACATCTCACTGAATGTGAGCTTCTGCATCCACCCTGCCTCATGGCAAAAGTCCAGAGAACATTCCTGCTGGTGTTCTTTCATCTCATGAAGAAGCCACATGTTTCTCTCTTTTAGACAAAGCCTTTTGGGGGCTCTTATTGGAGCAGAATGAGGGGGGAAATGGGGTGTGCTCCAGAATAAAGAGGGTCCTTTTCTCCGCTGCCATGTGAATCTGTCATTAAAAGTGCAAAAAAAAATGACTTCTCATCACTTAATAAATATGGACCTACAACAATCCCCATTGTGAAACATCATGTCTTCACTAAGAGAGAGAAAAATGAGTTTCTCCTGAACCTGTATTTGAATTTACATGGAACACACTTTCCCCAAATTGCCCACATGTCACTGCACCCATTTTTCTTTTTAAATCAGGCATTAAATACACACCCCGACTCTGACATAGGCAATCTGCAGCCCAGCAAAGTGACTCTGTGTGCAATTACAGGCTAAATACAGAAAGCGAATAGTAAGGGGAAGAGCTTCCAACTCTACCAACTCCATGGCCACCAGGCATGAGCCTCTTCCCTCCCAGAATCAGGTGCTCTGGGTCAACTACCCAGTGACAGTCTGTGCCCCGAATTATCTAGGAGCTGCTACAAAAGATGAGCCCCTCTGTAATTATAGAAACTGGGCTACTTTGGGACATATTTAAAGTGAAAACAGGGTTTATTTTAATGAACAAAATAAGCCACTTGTGCAGTAAGGTAATTTTACCCCCTTTTCTATTAGGTTAACATCACCAAAGCAATTCAACTGCACAACCACACATGCACAACAAAGCAGGCCTTCTCTCCCTAGTCCCTGCTGGACTGCGAGGTTTCAGAATAGTCAAATCCTATCTATCAAGACACTGAATCAGTCGAGCTCACGAGGAATACCTGCTTCTAACCTGTTCATTGTTACTAATTTAATCCAGGTTTTCAATAATTGGGAAGAACAACTTTTATTTGAAGTCAACAAAACCAGAAAACAAAATATTAAGGGTTAAAACTATTATAAATCACTTAAGCACCACACACGCCAATTCCCCAGCCTGCTAGTTCACCCTACTGGTTCTGATGGTGCTTTAAAGCGCCCAACATTCATTGCGGCAAATTCACAGAATGGGTGGAAGTGGATTTCTGTGCAGGTGAGACAACAGGTCCAGCTGTACCCAGCGAGCACCGAGCCAACCAGCGGGGAGGGCCCAGTGAGGGCAGAGGTCTGAGACCTCAGGCACAAACACACCCCACAACGTTCACTGCATACTGATAAAAAACTCAACTAACCAGGAATCCTATATAATAAAAGGGTAATATGCAAATTGACCCTAACAGCAGAATGACTGGGAATGACTGGTCACTATGACACACACTGATCACCAGGGGGAAGACGCTCAATGCAGGAGCTGCCCCCTGATGGTCAGTGTGCTCCCACAGGGAGAGCTCTGCTTAGCCACAAGCCAGGCTGACGGCTGCCAGCACAGCGGTGGTGGTGGGAGCCTCTCCCGCCTCCTCAGCAGCGCTAAGGATGTCTGTCTGCAGCTTAGGCCTTGCTCCCCACTGGCAAGTGGACATCCCCCGAGGGCTTCCAGGCTGCCAGAGGGATGTCTGACTGCCAGCTTAGGCCCAATCCCCCAAGGCGTGGGCCTAAGCCAGCAGGTGGACATCCCCTGAGGGGTCCCAGACTGCGAGAGGGCACAGGCCGGGCTGAGGGACGCCCCCCCACCCCCGAGTGCACAAATTTTTGTGCACTGGGCCTCTAGTATAGAATAATTCTAATCGTGGTGGCAGCTAATAACAAGTGTGAACATATGAAGAGTGAAGCAAAAATGGGAAATCCACAAATCCATAATTTCAGTGGAAAATTCCAACAGCCATCTCTCAGCATTCCGCAGACAAGTTAGTAAGGATACAGACTGGGGACCACACAGTAAGCTAATCTAGCACATCACCTAGAGAACACTGCCCAGAAGAGGCAAATACATCCCCTTTGCTTATATGGAACATTGTAAAGATGTCCATCTACTAGACCAAAAGGCAAACTTTCACAAATCTCACAGAACTGGCTTATACAGAGTGCAGTATCCAACCACAGTGCAATCAAATTGATAATAAGCAGAAAAATAAAATAACCCACAAACATCAGTAAGTCCAAGAGCAATTTAAAATAACTCGAGATTAAATATAAAATCAAAACAGAAATCAGAAAACATATTGAATTGAAAAATTTAAAAAATTCTAGAGTATCAAAACTTGTAAGGTGCAGCGAAGGCATTACTTAGAGAGAAACTCAGGCCCATGAGTGTTTGTGCCTACAAAGACAAGAAATTAGAAGAGTGATTAAGCACTAAAGAAATTAGAGAAATAACAAAAGTAAACAAAAATAGGAAGGTTCAACAAAGCTAAAAGCTATTATTTTCAAAAGACTAATAAATTAACAAACCACTCTCAAGAAAACAGAGAGGTGGTATAGAGGAACAACATTGGAGGGAAAGGGGCAGAACCCACACAGGGGCTGGGAGGCACACACCTTGCCCACGACGGCGCCCTGGTCCCTGGAAATCCCCTGCCACCCAGTGAGCTAGTGAATGCCTCTACTGCAGCCTCCCACAGGGATCCCAGAATATTGTAACAGAGATTCCACAAATGGAAATTCTTTTTTTTTTTTAAATATATTTCTTTATTGATTTCAGAGAGGAAGGGAGAAGGAGAGAGAGATAGAAACATCAATGATGAGAGAGAACCATTGATTGGTTGCCTCCTGCACACCCCCTACTGGGGAATGAGCCCGCAACCCAGGCATGTGCCCTTGGCCGGAATCGAACCCGAGACCCCTCAGTCCGCAGGCTGATGCTCTATCCACTGAGCCAAGCTGGCCAGGGCGGAAATTCTTTTTAAAAGTCAGTCCTATGTTCTAAGTCACCATCAAAATGCCTGTGGACTCGCCGCTCACTTTCTGAAACATACTTCCCCAGGTCAGAGGCATGCTGTCCTCTGAGGTGTAACCCAGCTGGTCACCTTGAGCCATAAGCTGGACAGTGTCTCAGGAGTGTGGGGTCCAATGCTATCTCTAAAGTGTCCCACTTCGTCAAGGACCCTCCTTAGGCAGAGTGCATAACTGATGAGAAAGCAATTCTAATTGTAATTTAGAAAAAATTTTAAAAAGAATTTTTTAGTTCAAGGAGGCAAGAATGTAAGTTTAGAATTATGTTTTCTAGAGAAGTATGGATGTATACATATGTTCAAATAGGCAAATGGCTGTGATAACCTCAGAAAAAATAAGGCAATCTATATCTAAGGTTTTCAATCTCATTAATAAGAAGAAATATTCCACATAGCTTGTAATTTTGTAAAATAAACCTCTCTTAAGGAAAACTAAGATTACCCATCAATGACAATATGCCAGCTAAGCCTGGGACCGGGCCTGGGCTGAGTCAGCCTGCTCTACACGAAACCTCGTATAAACAAAAGCTCTTAGGAAAAAAAGGGCAAGTTCTTTTGTTTTAGGGACCAGGAGTGCAACAGAAACAAAATATAATAAAAAATGAAAATCCAGGTACAGGAATTATGCATTTCACACTGAATAATTATTTCTGGGCTGCCCGTAAATCCTCTCTGGTAAGCTGTGCATCTAAAACTCACCGAACTGCCAAGGGGTAAACGCGGCTCCATCCATCAAGCAGCCACTTGACAAATACATTCCATAATAGAAGTTTATTTTTATGGGAGGCTGAATCAAGGACTTTCCCATGCATACAAAAACTTGTCAAAATTATTTATGAGTCTTGCTGAGACACACAATATGTCATATCAAACTCCCACTTCCCTCCCAAGCACAGACTGTCAATATCACTGCTACTATCAATAACTCGGGCCTCAGGTAGAGGCCGGGCGGAGGTCGCTGTCCTCCCACTGGACGAGAGTCTCTGACCACGTGCAGCTGGGGAGAGGCCACTCACCACCTCCAGGAGGAGTCCTTAAGGTAAGCACGGGGATGGCACCCAGAGACTTTGCAAAATGGGAACATATGCCTGAAAAATTATGGTTGATTATGACGGAAGTAAAACAAAAATAACAGAAGATATCCCATCATTCATTTTGCACACAAAATATTAGTTAAAGCTGACAAAACAAACCACTGACAATCAGGACAGCAGCCCTTCCTGCTGAAGGCCTATTCCAAAAGGTTATTTCTGTGGCTTGAATGAGATGGGATGAGGTGTTTCTCAGGCGGGGAGGAATATGCGTGTGAAGGCCATGTGGACTTGGCGCTGTCCTCCACTCCCGCTATCATTTTATTTCAGAGGCAGCATTTCCTTTTAGTGAGTCAGGCCTTCCGTTGCTCTGACCTGTCACTGTCCCCAACACAGGTTTCTCACTGAGAATCACAGAAAGTGGCCAGTGGCCCTGGAGAGAATTTACAGCGATAGTAAAGGTATTCCTGTTTTCAGCTTTGCGAGCAAAGGAAGCCACGTTCTCCTAAATTAGCCCCAGGAACTAGTCAGACAGAGTGACAGGGTAAGTATTTCTCAGTGCCCACCCCCCCCTTTATCCCGAGAAAAAGGCTGTTTCCTCACTGCCATTCACTCGGGAGCTGTGACACACACCAGGAGAGGCGGAGAAGCCCGTGAACTGGCTGAGAGCCCACATCGTGCAGACCAACAACACTGTGGCTACCTTTGGGCCATGAGGCACTGGATGGGCAGAGAGTGAGAAAGGGGCTGCTTCTAACACAGACTGAAACATGCCCTTGTGGAATCTGCCCACAACCGACTGCTCGCTCCCATTCCACTTGTATAATCAGGGAGATAAGCAGTGGCCAGATGTTCCTGGTCCCAGCACCACTGCCTGTCCTGCTGTGATGGCTCAGCTGCCCCCTGGGACATCCCCTCCAGGGGGCACTGGCCCCAGGTTCTGAGTAGGTTCTGACTTCAGGTCAGATGACCTGGTTATTTTCATTCCTGTGTCTGTCCCTGCGTTAAGCAGAATTTTATTCACACTTGACACTACAGAATCACACTCAGTCCAGAAAACAGGGTCTGTACTGGGAGTAGACAACACAAAGTGAATGGCCAAGCATCACCCTGGATGCTAGAAATGTGTGACTTTATCCTTGCATGTGGCTTAAATTCACTAGTCTTGATGTATGAAATTAACCTTTAATTTGATTCCTGGAATGCCTAAAGTTAGTACTTAAAAAAATTAGAGTAAAATGACAGAAGCCTACCTTTTTCTGCAGAAATGTGGGATGACTACTTGCCAAAGCAAAATTTCCCTTCCTGTAATCCAGAAAAATTCTTGCATAAGAAGCATCTCCCTTTCGGTTTTGAGGTGATTTGAGGCCTCATGCAGAGCTGGGGTCTGAGCCCAGTTTCAGGCCTGCCTCTGGAGCCTACAGTTTGCCACCCGCAGCTGGCTGTCTCCTTCCTTAGAGAGCTCAGGCAGGTTTCTCGGCCTGGCCGCTGCTGGCCCTTTGGGCTGGAGAACTCTGAGGGAGCCCATCCTGTGTACTGTGGGGATCCACAGCACCCTGTCCTCTCCTCTCCATGCTGGTGGCAGCCCCCTTCCCACCAAGTTGTGACATCCACAATGTGTCCAGACATTGCCAATGTCCCCAGGGAGCAAAATGCCCCCATCCTGGTTGGGAATTATTAAGGGTCTAATCACTGACTGAAATGACACACTCTCCTACTTTTCACTGTCTATTTTCTGCCCCATCTTTACAAAAGACACTTGCAAAACCTTGGTTTCTTTGTTGTTTCTGCTCTTAACGTCTGGATATGGTCCCTGCAGGTTGGCATTAATCAGGTGACCAGATAAAATGCAGGACTCCAATTAGAATTTCAGGTAAACAAAAAATAATTTTTTAGTATGTCACAAATATTGCATTACTATTATTTATCTGAAGTTCAAGTTGTACTGGGTGTCCCATATTTTTATTTGCTAAATCTGGGACATTTCAGGGTTGAGAAAAGCAGAATCTCGCCTTGTGTTTACAGGTAGATAGAAATCAGCGTCAGAGATACAAACTTTGCATTTCAGATAACTTCTGAGGAATGGTGCTATCACATGTGTTAAATATATTGCTTTCCTTTGGTAGTTCATACTGACAGTGCGTTAGTATTTGCTAGTTCTGTAACATTGGCATTTTTCATTATTACTTAACCTAAAATTGTGCTTTGTCCAGAGAGGCTGTTAACTGTTGTCTAATAATGGTTTGTAACTTTTAAAAAAGGTCTCTCTTTAACAAATGTCCATTAAATATGTAACTTTCTGGAAATTTTATGGTAACATCTTTAGGTTCTCAGTCCAATGCCAACTAGGAAGCATCTCATACTATCCTGACATTCTATACATGATATCAGTCCATTTACTATACCCTCTAATCTTCTTATTCTCTAATGGTTACCCTCATTATGCCCAGAAAATTACCAAGTGCGTGAGTTTTCGCTCACTTTACTCCACCTATCTTCCATTCACCTATCTGCTCAATCTTTCTCTTCCTATAAGTCAACATCAATTTTCTCTCTCCCACTTAAAGCTACACACATGAACACACACCATTAAAACAACTCAGACAATACAGATATACATAATAGCCTACACATGAACACAAACCACTAAAACAGTTCAGACAACAGAGATACATGTAGCAGAGAAGGTAGGTCCCCTTCAGAGCTCTGTGCTCATTACTCTATTTGCAGACACACTAACAGATTCGTGCAATACACAAGGTTTACATCTTCATAAGCAGAACGGAATATTACCCATGTGGGGTTCCAGTCTGTGACAGTTTCTGGGGCCTTTCTAGCTTACCCAACCATGCCAACCTTTCAGTGTTGACTTCTATTGTCATATCAACAGTGCAGACATGGCCCCACCTCCCTCCATTTTCCCTCTGTGCCAGGAACATGAGAAGGAAACATGAACATGTCTGGTGCCTGTCACTGGGGAGCTCAGGGTCTGGAGGGACCTCATCTGACGGGCACTGATGATACGGCACAGGAATTATCCACCTGTAGCAGGGAGCTTCAAAAGGCAGTCCTGGAAGACAGCCCACAGAGCGCATGGTGGCTGGAGCAGGGACAGGTGTTCTTGGAGAGTTGAAAAGGGAGAAATAATGAAAAAGTAAAAATGGATGGATCTTTATAAACTTAAACCCAATGGCTACTTCTTGGCCAGTTATCGCTTTAATCACCTAAGAATGGATGTGCCATGTTTGTCTTTGAAGGAAAAGTTGTCTGCTGAGAACAGTGACGCAGGCACACTTTAGTTCAGAAAGCCATGTTGGCCTAATTCATAGTAGGTGGATGACATTTCAGTAGTAGCCTTTGTGGGCTGGGTCCTGCCTGGTCTGACCATTTCTGCCTCTGTAACAGGACCTACCGTGACCGTGAATAATAGCCACCCTTTGTAACCGTGATAACGTGACAACCCGAAAAGCACTCTGCAACCATTTTACTTTTTATCCTCCCAAGAATCTTCTGAGCCAGGACTATATGATGCCATCTAAAATTAATTATTTGTGGCCCGGCGGGCATGGCTCAATGGTTGAGCATCAACCTATGAATCAGGTCACGGTTCAATTCCTGGTCAGGGCACATGCCCGGGTTGCGGGCTGAATCCCCAGTGTGGGGCATGCAGGAGGCAGTTGATCAATGATTCCCTGTCATCATTAATGTTTCTCTCTCTCTCTCTCTCTCTCTCTCTCTCTCTCTCTCTCTCTACCTCTCTCTCTCTCCCCCCCTTCCTCTCTGAAATCAATAAAAATATATTTAAATAAATTGTTTGTGACTAGGCAATACAGTCACCTGTTTCAAAACTCAATGATAATTCAGTAAAGATAAACATGAGACTATAGCGAAAATGAGTAATGCCCTAAGTATAATGTGTACAGGCAAGGTGGACAGACTCTCCTGGGAAAATGACCTGGACAGACCACATCATTGTGCTGGAATAGAGTCCTCTAGTGGAGGGACAGGGACCTTCTCACATTGCAAGAGGCCAGAGGTTGTGGCAGGCCTGCAAGGGAAAGATGGGGCCAGCTACAGAGGAAATTCACTTGATTCAGAAAGAAATTTTACTTGGTATTTTCACTTTGCCTTCGCTGAGCTGGCTGGGGAAGAAAAGGAGTAAAAGCATCCCTGCCCCAGGAGAACGAAAGCCTTGTTAAGAAACACTGCCCATAGGAAAAAGGTTCTTCGATCTGCAATGAGAGGCCCGTGTTCACACTCCAGCTCCAACACCAATGGGAAGTGACACTGTGGGGACCACAGTCCCCTGGGCCAGCCCCAGTGGACAGCTGTCACCCAGGCTCCTCACCTTGAAGATGCAGATAAAACTCACAAGTCTCACATGTGTGACAAAGACTCCATGGGACCATGAATGTGAGGGGGATTGGCCTGAGATGTATAAACATCTGGGTCACAAGGAACAGTGGAGAAGAATACAGAGTAGCATGAACAAGTTAAGATTTGGTAGGAAATGTCTTAGGAAAAGGTGATGTCTTCCCAGCTGGCTCTGAGGGCTGGGGAAAGTCTGAGTGGGGACATGGCACCAGAGCATCACAGAGTTTCGGAGCTGAGTGACCTCAGTCATGCCTATCATGAACAAGTGGACACTGCCTTGGCCAAGATGACAGCAGCCAGCTGATATGGGAGCAGCTAGAGCCCAGGAACAGGACACCAGGGCATGGTGGGGGCAAGCAACTTCAGGGATGAAGAAACATTTAAACAGTTTTAATAACTGCATACTTATTTCAGTGGTCAGAAGGAAAACAGTCATCTAGTCCATCAGAGCTGTGATAGCTAGGGTTGTAGAAATGAGGCAGAAAGCAAGAATTCCTCACTGACAGGGAGGAGAATGTGTTAGGCGTGCACTGGAACTGTAGGCATGGATGGCTGGAACACTTGGTTGGGGACAAAAATGAGGCGCTTGTTGTGTGTGTGTGTGTGTGTTTAATTTGAGAGGCGGGTAAGCAGAAGTGGAGGGAAAGAAATCTACTTGGAACGGGAAGAAGAGAATAAACTGAATCCAGTGTTTCAACTAGAACAAATGTTTACCCCTCCGACCTTCCCAGTGCTTAGGGCAGTGATGGTGAACCTATGACACGCGTGTCAGAGGTGACACGCGAACTCATTTTTTTGGTTGAGTTTTCTTTGTTAAATGGCATTTAAATATATAAAATAAATATCAAAAATATAAGTCTTTGTTTTACTATGGTTGCAAATAACAAAAAATTTCTATATGTGACCCGGCGCCAGAGTTAAGTTAGGGTTTTTCAAAATGCTGACACACCGAGCTCAAAAGGTTCGCCATCACTGGCTTAGGGAAAGACAGCCAGAGCTGTCCCATCACTTTCTTAGGCAGGTGAGCAATTAAGTCCCAATCACTTCACTGCATGCACACAAATTATGGTGATTCAAACCTCACTTGGCATGGTGGAAATGACCTTCTCATGGCATCGAAGGGGGCCAAGGGGAAAGTCCAAACTCACGCACCGCAGTACATACTGCTTTACCTCCTTCCTCAGAGGGTCCCCTTCCCTCTGCAGTGCACCTGAGCAAACACTTCTCTTTCCTTCTGTTCAGCCCAGTGACTCCGTGAGCAATGCCGCAGGACAGGCAGCCACCGCAGGCCGACAGCGGCCCCTAATTGCAAGGCTCTTATGAGGGTGAACCTGATCATTCACTGAATTGTTGAGCTGATGGGATTCTTGTAACTGCTTATAAATTGATAATCTAAATTAATTCATTCCAGCAGAAATCGATTTTGCAGCTCCTTGAGAGCATGTACTAATGCTTACCTCCCACTGCTCGCCACATCCTATGCTTCATAAAACTGGTTGGAAACAGCTGGATCCAGGTGACCTGCTAGCTCATTAAATCTGTTCCATGTTCCTTCTGGTAAATGATATTAAGCTGGAATGTCCTAACGTTGATTTTTTTCTTTAATTTTATGACAGAAATAACCTAATTTGTAACACAAAATAACAATCTCCTTGGATTACTTTGCCTTGTTAAAATATTTTATGCATTTTTCATTTACACAAAGGTAATGGAAAAATGCTTAAACTATCTGTTATTTAAACCACAAGAGAGATGTTACTGAAAGTCTGATAGCAACAAAAATGATCGTCTCTTCATAGTCTTTACTTTATATCTGCAATAAAAGGCGGACAATTCAATTCATTGGTTAGTAAATAAAGTGCGATGGTTTTTATTTTATTTTCTCTGCATTCCTGGAACTAAAATAAGATTGCTTTTTAAATTCATTTAGAAATAGGATTCATTACTTTCCTTTCCTCTTTCTAATCTAGAAACTAATGTCCACTCAGAACTTCACGTTTTCTTCATCAACAGAAGTTGTAACCTAATTCTAAATCTTATATTAAAAGAATCATTTTCCAAGCTACTCTCTCCCAGGTTACTGAGGTTGAGGAATGAAATCTGAGCACCTGCTGTTGTGCAGGAGAGTATTAGATACTCACTTCTAGTAACCTCCTGATTTCATATCCATTTCCTAAATAAATTATAAACTAAAAACAGCTAGGGTGCCGGATCAACACAGGGAAATTTGTCATAAAACCTGTCAGGAGATAGAGGGACCACTTACTTTTATTGCTATATTAGGTGACAGGTGTTTCTCCAATCAAGGGAGGTGACCAATCAAAGCCCCTGATTCTCCTTCAGATGCTCTGACACTGACAGGAGCCACACTCATCATTTTATAGCCTCAAAAGCTGGAACTGTTAACTAAGAAAACTCTTCTTGGTCTGCCTTTCTAAGAGGAACCACCTAATGGCAGAGACTTTAAACAGGCTGATCCACATAAAACAACCCCTAAATTTATAAACATTTTAAGACTGAACATTACTTGTTTAGTACTAAAAATGAACTCTAAATACTATCCCTAGCACCGAACTCATCATGTGATAAGTTAAAAATATCTAAAGACCCTAACTACTTATATCACAACAGTTCAAAACAGGATTTTAGCCCAGCTGGAGTGCTCAGTGGTTGAGCATCGATCTACGAACCAGGAAGTCACTGTTCAATTCCCAGTCAGGAACATGCTCAGGTTGTGGGCTCGATCTCCAGTAGGGGGCGTGCAGCAGGTAGCCAGTCAACGATTCTCTCTCATCATTGATGTTTCTCTCTCTCTCTCTCCCTCTCCCTCCCTCTCTAAAATCAATAAAAAAATATACTTTTTTAAAAACAGAATATTACCATATTAGAAATAAATGACTATAATCCCAATCTTTTACAGATGTTTTTAAAATTAATTTTTGCTTTGAGGTACACAGCTCATGATAAAAATAATGGCACAACCACACACTCAAAATGCACGTGGCTTTCTGTGATCTAATGCAGTTTTCTAAGGCAAAGAAGAAAGCCCTTAGCATCTCTCAGCTGGGAATGGCATGTAGCCTTCAAGTCTGTCCACTTCTGCATCTCCCAGCTGACCCCTTCTTCAATGCCCTCCTTAAAACGAATGCAGAATTCACTGACAATTTCTTTGAATACTTTAATTTAGAAAAGCAGAGAATAGAAGCACACTACTGCACAGCGGGATGTACGGCAGAATGACCAGAGCTACATGTGCATTGTCGGCAAAACACTCCAGACCTGAGGCAAAGTGCTGCTTTCAAGGGGAAGTTTCTCTGATGGTATAATGCCTACAGCTGTGATCCTGAACCTCCCTCTTCACAACCTGCCCACGCAGACCCCAACCCAGTGCAGACTGGTCACTGTTGTGCAGTTACTGTGGTGGCTCCCATCCAGAGTGCACAGGGATGTCTCCTGGGCAGCCAGGGCATGTCAATGTCCACAAAATTTCCAGATACCATTTCTCTGAAATTTTTATTTTATTCACTTTTGTGTCCTCAGTTATTTCTTCACAGGAAATCTGTATGATTTTCAGCAACTAGTACCTTGACCCAATTTGGTTTTCACTTTTCATAACTTCTTACTCAGAAATAATTTCAAACTTAAAATTTGCAAGCAATAGTACAAAGAATCCCCTTCCACTTTTGTCTCAGTCCTCACTGTAAACATTTTGCAACATTTGCTTTCTCTACTCTCTCTCTATACACACATATTATTTTTTCTGTTATAAACCACTTGAGAGTAGGTTGCAGAACTGATGTTCTTTACTTCTAAATATTTCATTGTAGGCTTCCTAAGAACAGGGACTTTCTCTTCAAATTATATAAAATGTTCCAGTATTTTCCTTTACAAGAAACCCAACAAACCCACATGATTCCCAAACCCCAAACAGACAAACACACACAGGATACAAAGACAGAGAAGTCTGGGTCAGAACCCACACCAGTCCGTGCACTGCACTACCTGGCCTGCTGGTCAGCTCCTCTATGCTGGGACAGTCCCATTTTCTGGATCTTCTCTGCTCTTGTCATTTATTAAAAGCACAGGCCAGTCACTGAGCAGAATGTTCCTCTATGTGAGTTCACCTGATCCAAACTGTTTTCTACATCCTGTACCCACAAAGCATCTTCCATTCACTTAAAGCATTTAAAATCCAGCTCAAAATACGTTTTTCCAAAGAGCCTTGCTTTGGTTAGAAAAAAGCAGGGCTCTTTAGCTGCTATTTTCTTGCTGAGTATTTTGTGTTTCAATGTTTAACACTCTTGCTTCCAAATGATTTTTTAAAAAACACCTTTAATGAGGAAATACTTGTAGTCAATGAATTAGATACAATTTATATGTGTGGGTCAATGAGTTTAACAATTATATGGCCCTTGTAACCACCACAAAAAATAAGATAAGGATACTTCCATTACTCAGAAATGTTTCCTCATGCCCCCATCCCCGCTCCAGGAAACACAGGTCTGGAGCACGTCACTTTCGATTAGGGTCACTGTTACTGATTTCACAGTAAATGGAATTGAATAGCTTACTCTTTTGTGCCTGCTGAGTAATATTCCACTTTATGGATAATTGGCCTACCTACCCATCTGTTGGTGGCACTGAGGTTACTTTTAGCTTTGGGCTGTTACGAGCAGAGCTATGATAAGCATTCATATGTAAATCTTTATATGGACATACGCTTTTATTCCTCTCGGGTAAATTTCTAGCGGTGGGATTGCTGGGTCATATGGTAGATGTATGTTTAATTTTTTAACTTTATAAGAAATTGTTAAACTGTTTTCCAAACTGGCTCTAGCACTTACATCCCCACCAGCAATGCACGACAACTCCAGATGTGCCACCCTCACTAACATTTGGCATTAGCAGTCTTTTTCATTTTAGCCACTAGTGGCTGCATGTCATTATAGTTTTAATTTGCATTTCACTGATGACTGGTAAAGTTTATTAGCATCATTTTATGTGTTCTGGGGTCATCTGAACATCTTCTCTCACATATTCTCTCTCATCAATGTTTCCTTTTTCTCGGCTGGACTACTTGTGTCCTAGCTAAGAAGTCTTTGCCTACACTACACCAAGGTCAAAGACTTTCTCCTATGTTTTCTCTTATAAATTTTACAGTTTTAGCTTTACAGTTAGGTTTATGATTCACTTCAAGGTAATTTTTGTGAAGAGTGTGAGGTAAGGGTGATAGATCATTTTTTGTTATTTATTTTAGCCCTGCCGTGGCAAGACACTCGGGCAATGGACATGAATCCTCTCCAGTTGGGCTGCAGGACCTTGAAAGTAAATAAACTCATTCCTCCCAGTGGGGGTCCATCAGCTGCACGGACTCCCACTGGGAAGAATGAGTTTGTCTGAGTTCCACCTCACACCATTCCTACAGTTCGTTTTGACATGTACACATGTTGCTTTCCCGCCTTTCATCTGTTTCAATCACTCTTCCTGCTCAGAAAACTCTGGGGCCAGGCAGATCCTTGAAGAATTCCCTCCCAATGTAATACCATGCCTGCCTGGATCTGTACCCACCTGGGTCCACTGCCAGAACTCCCAATCCTGCCATTCTTCCCCGTTCTCGTTTCCACAGCACTGCACCTTTAACAAACCATATGGCCTACTTACTTATCATGCCTTTTGTTTCGTGTCTGTCTCCCTCCAGGGAGAGACGTGCTCCACAGGCAGGAACCTTTGTTTTGTTGGTTAAAGTACCCTCCATGCTCAGAACAGGGCCGAGCTTAGTGCTCAGGAAACCTGTGTGGAACAAGTGAGTCTCCTGCAGCCCTCACCGTGGCCATGGTACACAAGCATAGATTCAGTTCTCATGATGCTGCGGTCCAGGTGAGAGGAGATGAGAGTCCTTGGACCTGGACGTCCGACCAGCACCCCTGGTTCAAATCAAGGTTGGGAAGTGCTAATTACATGAGGTTCGTGCAGAAAAGTGAGCCTGGATCTATTCTTGTCTTTCAAAATTGTGTGATGGGACTAACCAGTGCCGGAGGATTCTAAAGAGGGGACTTGCTGAACTTTAGGCTTTAGACCAGCCGTGGGCACTATGGCCCGCAGGCCAGATCCGGCCCGTTTGAAATGAATAAAACTATTGGGGAAAAAAAGACTGTACCCTTTTATGTAATGATGTTTACTTTGAATTTATATTAGTGCACACAAACACTCCATCCATGCTTTTGTTCCGGCCCTCCGGTCCAGTTTAAGAACCCATTGTGGCCCTCGAGTTAAAAAGTTTGCCCGCCTCTGCTTTAGACACTGAATCTAGGAGGCACCTGAGAGTTTAAGCAGATGAAGTGAATTAAGTGAAGTAGCAATGGCCACAGTGAAGATTTACTGGGCTCAGAAATGTTAGAGAAATCACTGGACATAAAGCTCAACTATTTCATAATACTATGGAAAGCCCATTAAGGTAAAGATAAATTTTAGGAAGTACTAAAGAAAAGCCATGTTCAATTAGTACCAATATTGAACTTATTGATTTAAAAAAATATATGTACATAAGGTATAATGCTAGCACCCCATTTTCAATAGAATAATTATTATACATGATATCTCTTCACTGAGAGAGAGTACTAATCTTAAAAACAGAATTGTCAGATTTATACTATATTTGCATTTCTCTAAATGTTAGTAGTGCCGAAACATTTAAAATACATGGTTCTACAAGCCAAGCATATTATAGTAGGTAGGCTGGTTAAAAACAGAGCCATGTGATGTCTTACGGCTCTCACTCCATTAAACAGAGCCCAAGTGGAAGTGTGTGCCTAGAACCAGGGACACTGAGTTTGTACCTAGTCTCTTCCGCTTTCCGCACATTTTGGTCTACAGGTGTTAATCTACAAGGCACCCAATTCCTAAAATATAACTTTCTTATGATTTACTTGAAGTGTTATAAGCAGATAATCAAATAACTAGGAAAATGTCTAACTGAAAATTCAGTGTGCAGTCAGCGAGACACGTCCCACAGTGGTTTAATAGGCTGCCGCCCTTGGTGCCACGCCAGCCCTTCCCCAGAACTTCTCAGATTTCATCAATCTTTGTTGACTGGCAGCTCAGCAGCTCCCTCACCTTCACTGAGCCACAAACATGTCTGGGCCATCTGTGTCCTAAAGACAGGGAGGGCATACCGGCTTCCCCTCCCCCACAGTCCAGTTGACATTCTTCAGTAAAATACACAGAAGAACAGATTGCAGTTCACCCATAGGGCAGTTTCACATTTCGCAAAGCTGTATGGTGCACAAGTCTCATCCATCCCCATCTGAGGTCGTCTCAGACTGGAGGCCAAAGTCACAAGCCGAGTGTGAGTTTTGTTTTGCTTCTGTTGGGAGAGTGAATATGGCAGTGATGAAAGCTCAAGAGTTTCCCACAAACCACTGCTGCAAAAAAGTTCAAAAGGAGCTGAGCCCTAACACTGATGCTGTCTGAATCATCTGTGGAGCTATAAAAACCATGGCTGACTGTTCAGGAAACCCTGTCAATTCCTTTGCTTTTGAAAGAGATTTCTGCAGTCACCTGCACAGTTTCAAATGTTTAACAGCATTCAAAAAGAGAAAATAATCAGGGAGTGCTAGAGTGAGTCAAACCCAGGAATTTAAGGGAGAAAAGATAAAATTAAGACAAAATTTACTTTAATGACCACAATTTTGCTGTAATTTTTTTCCCTTGGAAATTGCCCAATTTAACCAAAACCAGTCCTACTGAACTTGGTTGAGATATAGTAAGTGACTAAGTACAACATTTGGTGATGAACTTCAGGTTCACAGAAGGAAAACTGAAATCTGCACAGTGTCTCATTTGTCTTGCTCACTCTCCCGTGACCCCACGGACCTCAGCCTCATGGATGCTACTGCCTTCACTCAACAATATCAATAACAAGTCACAGAGGCCACCAAGACTTTTCCTAAAAGTTATATTTTTGAATCTGGTAAAATATAATTTAAAAAAGTCTAAGCTCAGGACCTCATAAGCTACTTAAGGGTAAGTGAATTTATAGAATATCTATTTAAAAATTAAAGTTATGGATCCAGCATATAGAAGGTAAAGAAAAATGTAAAGAAAATACCTATCATAGAAAAGCATCAATTTTTTGTTTTTTTTTTATTGACTAACAAATACAATTCTAATATCTAAAATGCCAAGTTCATAGAATTTTCAGAATAACAAAAAATTGGTTCTTGCTGCATGCCTTTCTTTCCTCTCGTGCCTTATGAATAATCTGTGTCATTTCACTGTATACAGAATAACAGCAAAGGGAGCCCAGGCTGAGCGAAAACTGCTGAGTTTTTACAAATCTACTCAGTCGTGAAACCACCACCACCACTGAGAACTGGGACATTTCCATCACCCCGAAAACGTGTGGGCTGTTGTGATCAACTCTGTGCACCCCTGTAGTCAATAACCTTCCACATTCTGGCAACCAAAGACATGCTTTCTGTTATCAAAAATGCCTTCCTAGAGTTTCACATACATCCATTCATTTGCATCTGCTTCTCTTACTCAGAATAATGGTGCTGATGTTCATCCATTTTGTGAGTTCATGGCTTTTCTCACCTAGTAGCATTCCATCACCATCTTCTTTTGATGGGTGTCTGAGTTGTTTATTCTGAATAAAGTTGCTATGAGCACTTCTGGACAAGTCTTTAAGTAGACACATGTAGACATGAGCAGGAGAGGCTATTATTGTGCTTCCCCCTTTCTAGCACACACTCTTAATTGAGAAGATAGGACTCTACACTTGAGCTTGGCACTTTATGTAGATGCTCACTGGGTCTAGTAATACAGTATGACCTATAATAGTAAGCCCACCATTCTCTTCATATTGCTGCAATAAATTTGACAGACATTGATGATGTTACCATCTATCAAAGGAGCTATAAAATAAATGTGATCTTAACACCTTTAGACTTATCTGTCTATAGATTAAAAGCTTGAAAAAAGTCACTTGTACTGATAAAACCACATGATTTCTAGGCAGTATTAGCTTCTCAATGTTAAATGCATTTTAGGAATAAGCATTTAAAAGTATTTGTGGTACTTTATCAACTACACTTACATTTATACATTGATTATATATATATACACACACATATATGTATATGTGTGTATCTGTATATATATATTTCAAATATATATGCGCATATATGTATAGATATGTGTGTGTGTGTGTGTGTGTGTGTATAAAATTTTTAGTCAAAATGTTTGGTATTCAGGTTGCCCATTAAGAGCAACGTAGAGTTTTAAGAGAGATGATTAGTTAGAAAACTAAAAACTTTCCTGGTTATTTTTACAAAGGATAACACTAACTTAAATGATTGTGAAAATTAATCAGGAATACAAAAAGCTAAGTTTTGCTCTCTTGTTGCTATCATAATCAGGTGGTAGACTCCAAATTTTCCTCATTCAATTACATCATAAAGAAAAAAAAGGATGTTGAATTAATATGATGTTGAAAATAACTGCAATTTTAAAGAAACTTGCATATATAGGTTTAAAATACTAAATTAGTCTTTGAGAACTTGATTTGTATTTATGTAGTTTTCTTTATACTCCATTTTTCTAAGGAAACTAATTGTATTAAAAAACGGGCAGTATTTTTCCAATTTTTCTTGTGAGTTTTTTGCCCTGAACAAGATTATATTAATAGTTAAAGGGTATTTTAAGAAAGCTAAAATGACCAGAGTAGTGAAAAAAGTGAAATATTAAACTCTTTATTTAATGGGGGTGATTCAAATAAAGAAGTCAATATGATGCCAGTAAAAGATACTAAATAAAAAGGATCTAATCAGAATTGTGCTCAAATACTGAAGGTATATTCAGTTTTTTGTTTTTTTTTTTGTCACTAATGTATTACTGCATGTGTTAGAAAAGGTCATTTGTATGGCTGTTAGTATATATCCTAAAAATATTATAATAGATTTTTCTGATATACTGAGGAGTTGAACTAAATGAATATACCTTTAAAAGGTGAACAATTCAATTTTACTTCAATTCAGAATCAAACCCAGTGACCTTTAGTGAACCTGAGAAATCAGGTCCGTGGTCATATGTTCCCTCAGACACTGGCCTGCTGAGGAAGAAATGATGAGTTCACCATGGATTTCCATGGAATATTTGATCACGTAGGACTCCTCTCCAAAATCAAACCCAGAATTCCCATCCCTGTCCCACTAATTGCTATGTTTGCAAAACTACATTTAATTTTATTTAGTTTTGGGAATAGCAAACATTTCTTCTGTAATGAAGTCACATGCTTCATAACTACCCAGACTGCCTGATTGTTTAAATCATTCAAAACAGTAACACTGACAAAAGCAACAACACTGAAGGTGACTGTGTGCTCGCCCCTGGTGAGGGACTGGTCAAACAAACCAAGAGGGCTCACAGGGTATCAGTTCTTTTGTTTCCCATTTTATCATGGGATTCCAGCACTTCCTATTTCATTTGAAGTGAACTGCCAATTCTTTAGCAACCAACATTGTGTGCTGCAAGACTGATGGATTACACAGTGCAGGGCGATGTCTGCCTGTACCAGCCCTGATCTGTACACTCCCTGAGGATAAGGATAGTGACAAGAAATGGGAGATCTGGAAGTGAGCTCTCAATGACTGGACCACAAAGTGTGAGACAGTTAAAGCTGGGACCACTCACACTGCCGCCCTGACTGAGAGATGCCACAGTGAACCTGTGAGTATTCAGGGCGGCAGGTCACTGAAGATCCTAAAATCAGTCAGGGATCAGAACAACAAGAAAGTGTCTAGGCTACACTCTTCTCCCTCTGACCCACAGGGCATAGCTGCTGCTTGGTTTTTGAAAAACATCATGTCCCCAGTACATAAAAAGCGATTAGATATAGTAGCAGCATTATCAGGAAAACTAAATGATGATAAAAGGTAAAGAAAATTCAGAGAACTTTACACCTGAAAGAAGCCTTTCAGGAGTAACAATGAGCAGAGCTGATGAGTTTTCTTTGGGAAAAAAAAGTGTTCTAATTCATCCATTTTTAAAAAATGCAACTGAATAGAAATGACAAGACCTATCAGTGCTAAAAGTTTCTTTTTTATTTTACATAATTTGGAACCACCAGAGACAGATTTAATTTGCCAATTTAGAACAAAGTTTCAATGTCTGCTTGGTAGATGCTACAATATTTTTACCTGCATACCCGCTGTGTGATGAAGAGAGGAAGCAGAGGTAGTGCTCACAGAGACAGTGATGGAAAGTTCTTCACTTAACAGGCACCACACTGATTACTGGCCACTGGAGTATTGGGAGGAATACATCACAGATGAATAGCAAGGGGCCTCGGGTAACAGAATCTGAGCTTTTAGTGCCTAATGAGTGTGCTGAACCTAATGCAGATTTGTTCAAATCAACACTGTCATCCGAACATGCTAATTACAAATTAGCTTGATAATTATTCCATAATTGCCAATAATAATGATTGGATTTCCTTAGTTATTGAGAAGAAGGTAAGTTAAAGATTCAAGAGCAGTGCTTTGAGAGAGGGACTGTTCATTTTTTATATGCTGAGGTATTTTAATAATGGGTTTGAAGGTTAGATTACCTTTAACAGAACACTTTGTAGAAAACTGTAACAATTTTTATAGAGACAGGTAATTTCCAAACCTTTAAGGATATAAGGGGTGGAAAAGTTACAGAAGAAGGGAATAGTCCCCGGATGCTAATAAACACCCTGGGCGTGTAGGTATGAGTTTTGAAGGCGCCTCCTAGAATGAGCACCTTCACCAGTGGGGACATCCGTGAGTCTGCAGCTCTGCGAAGATCAAATGCCATCTTCCTCTGAGGTTATTCCTGGGAAGGAGCCATTGTGAAGACTCAAAATGGTTTTGCCGCATCCTGAGCTCACATTTCAAGCCAACAGAAAGAGTGGGAAATGGGGAAATGTACTATTTCAGAACACAGTTACAAAGCCCGTAAATCATGAAAGTCTCATGCCAACATTTGGCTATGAGTTTTGATTTTATGTGGCATATATTTTAGAATACATTTACAGCATATATTTATTGTTTTTATAGCTTAAGGCAAAGAAAAATTGTAACTGGAAAACATCCACATTTGAAGTGAAACCAGTCTGCTTGGGATTCTTCTCAGAGACCAAGTTTTGGAGCATCTGCCTTTGCCCATGCATGTCCCAGTCCCTTCCTGCTCCTCCTGCAAGGCCACTGACACTCTTAGGGCCTCAGAAGAGACTTTCTGAACTCTTCGAGCCCTCAATCCCTCATCCTTTGAAGTCCTTTAGCATTTTAGCCTGTATCACATGACTTAGCCGTCTTCTATTACTTCATCATATTCCTTAATAGTCTTCCACAAAGCTAGCTGGCCTTGTCTGACACCAGAAGTGGGTTACGAACTACTTGGGAGTTAGAATGCCAGCTGCACTTCCCTGGGAGACCAGTGTCTCAAGCTGGGTGAGAAACACCTTGTTTTCAGGCTGCCCAGAGCTATGCAGACAGCAGAGGCACCCAGCAGGGTGCACCTCTGTTGGTTAGGTCTACACCCTGCACTCTGTTTGAATCTGGAATAAGCAGAAGATTTCTGACTGATCCAGATGGGTTCAAGTCCCTGCATTTTAACTCGCAGGCGTTTCCTGTTTGCTTTGATACATACAAACTTCCATTGTGTAAAGGGCTACTGCCAGCATTATCCAGACCACCAGCAAAGCCATCAAATGTATCAGGGAGTAAATGAGTACATTAAAAACACATTAACTGGGGCTCAAAAACAAAAACACTAACTGCGTAAATGGTTAAAATTCTGTGCCCAGGACACAGCAGTCCTTGCTGGTCTCTGCCTGTCTAGGTGCACTGCTCCTCAGAGGTAGAGTGGCCTGCATGCTAGCAGTTAAGCCTCAGGAGCAGTTCGAAGGGCTTGAACTTGTCAGTAGAGATGTTTGCTTCAGAGATCAGGGGAAATTCCCCAATTTAGTTAATCCGCCAACTTTAAGTAATCTGATGGTTCCTGTCAGACCTACATGACAGCACGATGTGGGGATATCTGCTGCAACAGGACCACTCAGGCTCAGTATGAAAGCACAGTGCTCTGAGGGGCTCCCGTTAATCTCGGCAAGAGATTACACTGAGAGCCAAGGGCAGAACCTTCGAGACAGAATGTCAGGTTTCCTGCTGGTTAGGCATCTCCAACTCTGAGGCCTGGGAGTCAGAGTCTGTGAAATTACATGGGATGGGCTCCTGGTGGCACCAAATGTTTCCTTGTTGTTTATTTAGTTCCAAAGGCGCTCCCTCTTTGTGCCAAATGCCCTGGCTGACAGCACAGGAACCCTGCACTTTGTAGACAGGGCGCACTCATTGAATTACAGGCCACAGGTCTGGAATCAACCTGTAGGGCTGCATGTGTGGGAAGACATCCTGGCCAAGCAGAACAAAGGACTCAATATAAGCAAATGTCATCTCTATAAATAACATCATAAAACGATGAACTTGGCAGAGGGCAGAGGGACATCTATAGACGTGTCCCTTTGACGAGGAAATAATAAAGGACCATAGCATTCCCATTTCTGATGTGCTTACTCCTGACTACAAGGTGCTACCTGGCACTGGGTCAGCCCATCTGCGTTGATGATGTGAGACACTCCACTCCCATTGAAACTGGTCTGAAACATGCAAAATTCTACAGCCTCTAACTTTGTAAAAGCAGCATAGACTGAAATGACTAAAATCAGATTATATGTGTATGTGGGAAATATTTTAATTGTAATTGTGAATTAAAACATATAAATAAAAGGAGAATGCTCCTAAGTTAGCTGAATGGGAAAACCTTTCCCTAATCTGTTGTGATGGGAAACCTCTTCAGCAATGTTCAGCTCATGTTTGGACACTGACGAGATTATAGCAGAAAGAAAATGTCACCAAGAGATCTGAAATGCTCTAGTCCAGGAGTGGGCAAACTTTTTGACTCGAGGGCCACAATGGGTTCTTAAACTGGACCGGAGGGCCGGAACAAAAGCATGGATGGAGTGTTTGTGTGAACTAATATAAATTCAAAGTAAACATCATTACATAAAAGGGTACAGTCTTTTTTTTTCCAATAGTTTTATTCATTTCAAATGGGCCGGATCCGGCCTGCGGGCCGTAGTTTCCCCACGGCTGCTCTAGTCTCAGGCACTGTCTTGTCTCAGAACATTACCTATTAAGCAGATATCACATCATTATGCCCCAAAGACCTCCTTTTGCAGGTTGAAATGAGAAAAATCAAAGTTTCACTGGTATCCCCATTGATATTGACCATTTGGGCTCCTATTTCAATAAGTATTGAAATTTAATCTGCAGAGAAATGGTGTTATCTATAAGTTATTATCTCCCTACACCTATTATAGAAAAGTGTGAATTACAATAAAATTTTTAAAAGTAAACAAAATGTATGAAGAATGAATCTTTTGTTTATTTTTTAAATTCCAAAAGCTCAAAGTAGAGCTTCTATTAAGCCTTGTATTTTTATGAATGACCTTCAATCATTGATAAATCCTTCTCAGAGCTACTTGGCCACAAGATACATCTCCCACAAGATAACATATGCTTAGATAACACTGTATCAGCCAATTCAAATACACATATTGTAGGATATTTAAATGTGTAACCACAATACATGGGATACCATCAAGTTCTCATGGAGCAAGGAGCTATTGTGCAAGCCACTATTGTGACATAAGCAGACTTACATGGATAATATATTGCTGTAATTCTGCTTCAATTAAAAGCATATTTCAGCAGGAGCCCAGGGTGTCGGCTCTATGCATTTTAATAACACCAGCCTACAGTTCTGCTTATGTTAGATGTACATTACTCAGATGGTTCGGAACTGTGCTTCACATAAATAAAGACTGAGCATATTAAGACAAAATCCTGCATGACCTAAGTATGTACTAATGGCATGGTCCCAAAATCTGCTGGTGGGTCTACATATTGTGCATGAAATTTGGTAAATCAATACCATATAAGATTTTACTAGTATTTTCATTTGAAACCATTTCTCATTCTTGTCCTCCCAAAGACAGACAAAGCAGAAGCCTATAGCAGAAGAGAGAATTCTGGAGGGGGCCAAATTTCACCAGATGTGAGAAACACAGCATGTAACTTGAGAGTTACTGAGGCCATAATGATTCGCCCTACATTTAAAGGAATAAATCAGGAACTCACAACTTTTATTGCACTGTGACAGTCCTACATTAGTGTCACCTCATGCCCCATCCACCAACTTCTTTGTAGGGCATTTAAAAAGTTTTAATATAAAAGAAACAAACTACATTATTACTGGTAGTTTTTCCTATGTATGTTATAATACCACAGAAGCAAAAATATAACTTACGTAAATTCTAACATCTCAAAGCAAGGCAGTTTTATGTTTAGCATGATTAACACAACCAGGTAAAGTTGCCCAGAGTAAGTTGATACTTGGAAAAAAGTGAGATGTCCTTAGAGCCATCTTTAAATGAATAGCAAGTTAAAATATGTCAATGACATTATTTTTAAGATCTCTCCTATTTTAACTCTTTATTATTAAGATTTATATTGGTAATTAAAATTTTTCAAAATGAAAGAGTTGAAAGCTGATGCTTACTAAAGCTGTGGCTAAAGAGTGATGTGGCAAGTGTTTCAGGACCAGCAAATCACAGCTGTGCAGTAAGCTGTCTGATACCACAGGACCATGGCATCTTCACAGGGTACACAGGATTTGAGGGCACATCATTCCACCTCGCATTTGCATGGATTTATAGTGTCCAAAGTCCTTCCATAATAGCAATTAGGATATATCTCTGAATACTTATGTCTATATGAATACTTACATGTACTATGATGTATTAATTCAATTGCCATAGGTTATGGATTGGACTTTGTCCTTCAAAAATTCATGTGTTGAAGTCCTAACCCCCAGCATCTGACAATGTGACCTTATTTGGGAATGGAGTCAATGCAGAAGTAATTAGTTAAGCTGAGCTCATACTGGAGTAAGGTGGGCCTTTCAGTCAACATGACTGGTGTCCTTGTAAGAAGAGGAAGTGTGGACATAGTCATGCACACAGACAGAATGCCATGTGAGAACTGCAGTCAGACTGCCACAAACATAAGGACTTGCAGAAAGTAGCAGAGATATGGACCAGCTCCTCCCCTAGAGACGTCAGAGGAGGTGGTCTTGCTTGCACCTTGACTGTGGACTTTTGGCCTCCAGAGCTGTGAGAATACATTTCTGTTGTCTAAGTCTCTTAGTTCATGATACTCTTTTACAGCAGCCCTAGCAAACTAATATACCATAATTTGTTTCAATTATCACTGTAAGTTTTATAAGATCGGCAATATCTAGCAAAAATTATAATATTGGGAAAGTTCAAAAGGATATTCAGTTGTCAATGTCTGTCCTGATGGTGTTTGCCGAACCACTTCCAGCAGACCTGCCTTAGGGAACCAAGAATACTTGGTACAAGTACCATCAACTAAGCTTCAGAAAACCTGCTGCTAGTGACTCAGTGCCTGTTCTACAGTGTGTTTATGTCATAAGTCTCCTCTTGAGTCCGCTAACTTATGTCTGATGACAAAAGCAGGAATTATAACATTGTCTGATGTTGTTCTCAATGTGTGTAGGTATACAAGTCTATTCCAAATGAGGGATGATAAAGGGTAGGAAAGGGAGGCCAAGTCCCTTCACTCAGACTGCTAAATCGCTGACACCAGGCTGTGATAAGCCATGCATAGGTAATGCAATACTGAGAGCAATCACTGAAAAGGCTATACAAGGTGAAACACTCAAAATCAAAACTAAAATCTACAGTGTTCAGGAAACCACCGGAAGGCAGGGAAAACCTGAGAAGTGAACAACAGAGAACAAACAGAAGCAAAACTAAAATGGCAGATGCAAGCCCTAACATATCAAAATTACGGTGTGTCTAAGTCAGTGGTGGGCAAACTTTTTGACTCGAGGGCCACAATGGGTTCTTAAAGTGGACCGGATGGCCGGAACAAAAGCATGGGTGGAGTGTTTGTGTGAACTAATATAAATTCAAAGTAAACATCATTACATAAAAGGGTACGGTCTTTTTTTTCAATAGTTTTATTCATTTCAAATGGGCCGGATCTGGCCTGCGGGCCGTAGTTTGCCCACAGCTGGTCTAAGTGGTCTAATACACTAACTAAAAGATGGAGGTTGGCAAGGAGAATGTAAAAAGTCTGGTTCAGGGAATATCTGTTTCATTTCAAATATATGTAGGAAAGAAAATAAGAAGGATAAAACAGACCACATAAACATTAATTAAAAAAACAAGACTGGATATATTATTATCAAATAGAATAGACTTCATTGCAAATAAAATCACTGGGGTGAGAATGGGACATTATGTAAGAAGAACAGGTCAGTGCACCAGGAAGATAGCAATGCATCCGTGTCTGCACCAAGCAAGGAGCTGTCACGCATGTGAAGCAATAGCAGTGCATTGTCTGGATCTGGGAGCTTGTGCAGACTAGGTGTGACCGAGTCTGAGTGGTGGTGAAGCAATGGGGGCTCGAAATGAAGCTGCAGTCTCTTGCTTCAACACTTGGGCAGTAAAAGCATGAAAGGGGGACTAGAAACCTAGGAGGAGGGAGATTTATGGCAGGGGGAAGTTGGGGGTAGGGAACACACATCTCTGTCCCCTGGGCATGTGCTAAATGTTTCCACATGGATTCCCGTGTTTGAAGGAGAAGGTAACAGTAGTTGTGGATACATCAGTTCCAAAAGTAGAAATCAGCAAAGTGATGGCAGCAGAATGAGAAGGGAGTGGAGGAGGAAGAACTAAGGAGACTGGTAATCACGGTATTGAATGAAAGAGACCAGGAGTAAAAAGGGAAGAACATCAACTAAAAACATCTCCAGCCTGGTCTCTGTGGCTCAGTTGGTTGAGCATCGACATGAACTGGGAGGCCAAAGTTCGATTCTTGGTCAGGGACATGCCCGGGTTGTGGGCTCAATCCCAAGTATGGGGTGTGCAGGAGGCAGCTGATCAATGATTATCTCTCATCATTGATGTGTCTATCTCTCTCTCCCTCTCCCTTCCTCTCAATTATACACACACACACACACACACACACACACACACACACTCACACACACATTTTTAAAAATCTCTAAAGTTATGGAATCACAGAGATATATAGCTAAAATACAGCCCTCTGAGCCCTACTTAAAGCCATTCTGACTCTTGTGGTTGACTCTGAATCTGGACAGACAACCTCCACAAGTGACTGTGGTATCAGCAGCATGTGTACCAGACTTTGAGAAATACTGGAAATACCAGGTGTACCGGTTAATAATGAGGATTTTGTAATCAAAGAAAACACGATAATTTCAAGAGAAACATCAAAAGTGCTCTATTCAAAGTAATGTCCATCGCTAGCTACACATTTCCCCCATCTTTCAGGGAATTTGTGGATACTGTCCCAATAGAACTTTTCTTGTTTTGAGGCAAACCATTCAGAGACCCAATTTTCCACTTCTTCAGACGTTTTGAAGTGCTGCTCAGAAAGTGCGTGTGCCATCAATTGGAACAAGTGGTAACCTGAAGGAACAAGGTCTGGTGAATACAGCGGGTGAGTTAATACTTCAAAGGCAAGATCTTTTAACGTGTCTTTAACTGGTTTTGAAGTGTGTGATGGTGCGTTATCATGAAGCAAAATTACTCTGCTGTGTCTTCTGGCCCATTCTGGTCGTTTTATAATCAAAGCGTGGTTCAAATTGATTATTTGTTGTCGGTAGTGATCAGTATTAACGGTTTCACCTGGTTTTAGAAGCTCATAATACACCACACCTTCCTGATCCCACCAAACACAGAGCATTGTCTTCTTTCCGAAGCAATTTGGCCTTGCAGTCGATGCTGATGGTTGACCTGGATCAACCCATGATTTTGTGCGTTTGGGATTCTCAAAATAAATCCATTTTTCATCACCAGTCACAATTCAATGAAAAAAGACTTTCTTTCATGCAATTTTACTGATGACTTTTCGGTTTTCCATTTGTCTTTCATTCAGTTGATGTGGCACCCATTTTCCTTCCTTTAAAATCTTTCCCATTGCTTGTAAATGATTGGAAATTGTTTGCTGAGCAACGTTTAATCTTTCTGAAAGTTGTTTTTGAGTTTGACATGCATCTTCATCCAATAATGCTTAGAATTGTTGGTCTTCAAACTTTTTTGGTTGACCTGGACGTTCTTTGTCTTTCACATTGAAATCATCACTTTTAAAGTGTTTAAACCAGAGTTCACAAGTATCTTGAGATGGAGCATGTTCACCAAAGGCTTCCTGAAGTATACAATAATGTTCAGAAGAACTTTTCTTCAAAATAAAGTAATGAATTAAAACTTCCTGCAAATGCTCTGTTTTTGGCACAAAATTCGACACTTTTAAGCATAAAAATATCTATGATGTTAACACCTTCAGAAAATTTGACATATGAAGTTTTGAAGCTGGTTGTCAATACAACAAAATAGCATACCTATCAAATCACATATGTACCAACATATGTGTAACTCCTTCTATTGAAAAAATCTACACTAGTAACCGGTACATCTAGTAAATGAGAATCCACTGGATCAAAAAGCAAGAAAATATTAAGCTTCACCACCAACTGTAAAATGCAAACTGAGTTAGGTGTGTGTAATGGAAGACAATAAAAAGATCTAAAAATAAGTTGAACTAGAAAGATAGAAAAAAAAGAAAGGAAAAAGCAATCTACAAGTTTAGTTATAAGAAGCTAGTTCAAAAGAGCTAAAAAAATTAAACAGAAGATAGGTTATTGAATCAAATATTTCAGATGCATTCCCAAAATTTTCTTAGCTGACAAAGCAGGATGAATTACTATTAGCCTATTCACATAGAAAAAACTCCAAGGTTACAAAGAAATGAAGTAGTTTTTGAACCAATCATCAGATTTGTCTTCATTCACTTCCTTAGTGATTTTTTTTTTAAAAAAATATATATTTTTATTGATTTCAGAGAGAAAGGAAGAGGAAAAGAAACATCAATGAGAGAGAATCATTGATGAGCTGCTTCCTACACACCCGCTACTGGGGATCAAGCCACAACCCAGGCATGTGCCCTAACTAGGAATCGATCTGTGACATCCTGGTTCATAGGTCGATGCTGAACCACTGAGCCATGCCAGCTGGGCACTTCCGTAAGTGTTTTTATTGCAAGCCATCTTCCAGCTTTCAGAAGCTGATGGGGTATAAAATTGATGTATCAGATACAAGACACAGTCAGGCAGAGGGAGGTCACATGCAGGTGACCATAGGCACAGTGCCATCTGACTCTATGGCGTGATCCTCTCAAGGACTGAGTCTTCACCCATAGACTACTGCACCCCATCATTTTGTGTACACTGCAATGGGCTACATAAGCAAGTCTGTTACACAATTACTCTGCTTCTTCTTCTCATCTTATATCCAGTGCTTATCTTATAATCGTCTAAATCAGTTTCACAAGGCAGGTGCAGGCAATAAAGGTTATAGGCACTGACAAGTTTGACCATGACTGCAAAAGCCATTCCTATTCCCCAAGAGGGTGCCAAAAATATTCCTGTTCACTCAAGGTCAACAGGCAGCTGTTAAATGCCTGGCCTTTGACCTTGGCTGCTTTTTTTTTTTTTAATGAAAAGCAATCCAAATTCAACCAGGCATTGGTCATTTTACTTATATGTTTATATGCATGGAATTTTTCATGAAAAGATGGGAGGGTTTTTGCAATACTTTTTTTTTTAACATATATTAATTCTCCAGTGTAAAATCTGCAAAGTGTGGCAAAATGTAACCATTCTAATTTTAAATATTAACTAGCATAAACACTGCTTTATAATGATGTGAATGGTTTGAAAAGCTGAATATAAAACCAATAAAATGTATAATAATTTGCTATCAATTAACATTTTCTATTCCTAACAAATTTCACGAGTTACATGAATGAAGGAATTTTACTATAAAATTTGGATCTACTACAATGTAGAAAAATGAGAGTTCACTAAATGTTCTTCTGATATGTAAAAAATTTAAAAATATGGTCAATTCCTAGCAATTATATCAGTGTTTGACCAAGAAAGGTAACAAACATATAAGAGTTACTAACATGACTAATGGTTTGAAAAATGTCCCACTCAAGAACCAAGCAGGTTCAGAGAATCCTCCCAAAAGAGGCCAGCTGCAATAATTTCCAAAGTTATAAATGGATTATCACATGGGGCAACATGCACAGGCTTTCATTTTGACCCATATTCCAAAGACTGTGAAAAGCCAGAATGGAAGAAAGTAATTTTTGCAAATTAGCATTCTAAAGTGCTGGAATGTACTCAAAGTTTGTGAACCAAATCATTACCTATTTCAGAGTGTCTTTTAATGAACTGGATATTCAAAGCAACACATATCCCAGTGGTTTGTTGCAGTGCTTGGAATGTTTTATTCTGGGCAGAAAAAGTAATGAAGGTTAATTAATGGAGGAGAAAGAAAATTAGAATTAAAGAAAGGGTGGCAGGATTTTACAAGGAAACTGGAGTAAAGGCTGGTGGCTCTAGGATTCTATGTAGAATGAAGACTAGATGTTCAGTGTCAGAGCAGAATAAGCCATTTTTCACAAAAGAATAAGAAACAGTTGCAGTGCAGGGAATAATTGATAGTCTGTGATCAATTAAGATTTCCTTGTTGGAACATGAGATGCTAGTAGCATTCATTCATTAATTCATTCAACAACCTACTTAACCAGATACCAGGCCTTCAAAGGGTTTGCAGTAGGACAGACGAACAGCTAAACCAGCCAATTCACTGCACTGTGGTAGATGCTAAGGAGGGGTAAACACAAGTGCTTTGGGAGCCGAAAAGAGGAGACCTAGCCTTGGAAAACCAGGCAGTCTTGGCTTCCCAGAGGTGGAACCAGAGGGTTCAGTACATGGCAGTGGGCTTGGCAGAGCTGTCCTCACCAGGCGTCTCAGTGGCTGAAGCTACGGATGCAGAGAGGATAAGGAGTGATGAGCGGAAGGGCCGGGATCAGTCCTGAGGTCCTGACTCACCCACTCCTACAGTAGACATCTACAGACCTCCTCAGTGCAGGTGCCACACAGGCCACTGGATAGTTCACAGGTGGGAAAGACAAATAAGGTGCCCACGCCCAGGGAACTTAGGAATCTGGCAGATGAAATTAGAGACATTTACAGTTTGGGGGTACATTGGGAAATGGTTTAGTCCCTGAAGACAACAGAGGAAAACAGCAATGGGAATTTTTGTGTGCTCGGGAATTTTCAACAGGAAGTTTGAGTGCTTCCCATCAATGAGATTCCTGATGTATAGATTTCGGTATGAGAAAGACACATCACTGATACTGCGTCAAAAGCCAGGAATACAGAAAATTGTAAACAAGGTTCATTGTTTAAGTGTTTACTGAATAAGCAATGAAAACAGGACGCATCATAGAGAAAATGGTTTTCCAGGCTCTGATGAAAACTCTTTTTAGTTAAATGCGTAACCTAATGAACCTAGTTTTACAACTGTGTTACCATTCATAGGCCCAAACTAAACTACTACTGTTCTCCAAACTTCACAGAAATGTAAATTCATAATGCAAGTTAGGCCTGATCGGAGTGCACAGGAACTGGCAAAAGAACACAGGGGCTGGATGGGTAATTGATTCTGATCTCCAAGATTAGTAAATACTTTTTTCAAAACCCAACTAAACACCCATAGAAACCTCTCTGTGGGAATTTCTGAGCACTTTACAAACTTCTGTTGGGGCAGGACCATATCCTCCTCTGGCAAATGGCTCAGAACACAGACTCACAGACTCACAGACTCTACAGCTAGATGGCCAGCAGCTACATGCGTCCCACTTACAAACTGTGTCATCTTGGACAGGGACCCAAAATCTTAGGGCCTTGGTTTCCTCAACTGCAAAATGGACACAGTAAGTATAACGGAACTGTTGTGAGGAACAAAGGGACTCTATGAATATGAAATTCACAAAAGTTAAAAAATGTAAATCACATAAAAGACCCTAGCCTGAGGTCATAAAATAGAAATGTAAGAAAGGAAGTAACACTCCCTGAATTCTTTCTGTGCTTCAGATGCCCCACCCAGAGTTTAGCTTTTACTGATATTACCTGGTTTAAGCCTGCAATGAAGAGGTACTGTTACCTCACTAAGGGTGGATCTTATATGAGGATTTCAACTTCACAGAAAACCCCAGATGCTCAATTCTACAAAACCAGGGATAGTAACACAACTAGACTGTGAAGTGTAAGCACTTGTGGTGTTAGTAGCCGGTCGAACATGTTACACAAACACACACAAAACTTAGGCCCTGAACTTGCATGAAGTAGCCAGACTGCAGGGTGCAAACGGCCACTGCCACGTGCATTCACTCCAACAAGGCCCACACTGAGGCCATCATGCTCTCAAATGGCACCGTGCCTGTGACTCTGATCACTTCTCTTACGGAGAAACCTTGAATCCAAAAATTTTCATTTGTACTTTAAAGTTTCATCGTACATGACAAATGGCAGAAAATGTATCAGTCCATGCGAGTTTAAACCCAGAAACTACCACTGAGCAAGGCAAGCTAATTAAAGCACAGCTCAGCTGGGAGAGCTCGCCCAGAAGAGTAACAAAGAGACTCCCTGGGGATTCTGTTGGGAGAAGCCAAAACTGGCAAGTCCACAGCAGGTGTAGAGGAGAGGTTTCAAAGACGTCCAGAAACACACCTTCAAGAGGACAAAAGGGCACTGGCATGAATCAACTGAGAATTCCTTTCAAATGCGGGATGGACACATGCACATTAAAGAGGCAGAACTGTTCTGTCTAACCAAAGAGAGACGGTGTTAGACCTGAGAGGGTCAGGAATCCAAACTCAAACCATGGGCTCAGAAGGAAGGCAGGGTGCCTGACTGTGCTGCTTCCTGAGCCATCCCTCTGCCTAGAGAGCTCCTGTCCCAGGGCTCTGCCAACTCCTCATCGAGCCCAGCATAGCTCAGGCATTCTCTCCTCAGGCCTCTGCGTCAGCCACTGGAGGTCACCTCTCTAGACCGCTCTCACAAACACTGATTTCCTGCTCTTAGAATATTTACCACTATCTCCAATTAGCTTGCTTGGGTATTTGCTTTTGTCTGACACTCTTCACACACACACACACACACACACACACACACACACACACACGGGCACTGGTCCCCTTTCCTGACCTCTGACACTGCTCTGACCCCAGGACGTACAGGGGTTTCTCACAGATAACAGGACCATAATAAACACTTGACATTAAATGTGCCATCAGTACTGACACTCACTCGTGAGCACTGAAAGTGGCGAGTGTACAGTGGTTCTCTGACCAGTGCTCCCCAAGGGTGCCATGGACAGCTTAGGAAGCAGATGACGCTCAAACTCATCTTGAGAAAGGTGTCCCTTCCACCATGGACAGGGGGCAGCGGTGGGAAATGCACTTTCATGTGAGAACAATGATAACCATTTTCCCCAAAGCACTTATATGGCAGTAAGAGTTGCTGTCTGTGAAGTGCCCAGCATGGGCCAGAGGAGCACTGTGTGTATCACCTCTTACATCCCGTCGATCTGTACTATCACTCAGCCTAAGGATAAGAAAGCTGAGGTTCAGAGAGTTTCAATACCAGCCAATGGGAAAGCTCCCTCTTCCTCCTACAGCAGAGCCCATCTCCACATTACTCGTGAGTGAGATAGGAACTGTCAATGCAGACATCAGGAGTTCACTAATTAGATACTTGCTTCATAAATATCTTTATGTTTACACAAAGTGACATTTCCAAGTTCTTAATCTCTATTAAGAATAACATATTGTAACCCTCTCCTGTTTACTCCTTACAACAATTTCAAAATTCAATCCCTCATCTACTGTTCCATTAAGAAGATAGAGAAAAAAGACAGTGAACCACTCAAAAAACAAAAAAACAAACAACAAAAAATACCACAACCCAGCAGTTAATATAATTAATGCAACACATCCCAGAGAGGCTGGCCAAATGTACCTCCCGCATGGAAGAGCATCCACCAGAGGAAACAGGTAACAGGGCTGACTCACAGCTGACCCAGGGACATCTGAGACACGGTGTGACCCTGTTGGCAGGTAAGGCTGTGGCACTGCTGGGGGTGTGACGAGGACATTAAAGACAGATAACCTCAGGTGACATTCAGAAAAGGACACACACCTGTCTCCAGGGCCAGGAGCCACGGCTGGTACCGGAGAGCACTGAGAAGCCAGGGCACACTGTGGGGTGACTCTGGTTGGGCCCTGCCTCCCTGCACAACCTTCTCCTGATCTCCACTGACAGCGCAGCACTGTGGCCACGCTCAGGAAGAAAGGAGAGAATGTCCGTGGCACAGCACAGAGCCTGGAACATACCCAGTGTGAGATGCCATCAGCTACCAAGAATGCACTAAGTTACACAGTCTTTCTATTCACAAGTTAGTCACTGCTCTAAAATGAACAAGGATTTTCTTCCCTGGCCTCCAGGGCTGTTGATCACTTAAGTGATGATTTCTCATTAATGGCAAGGGGTAGGTATACTACTTTTGAGTAACAAATTCTAGGAAAACTCCTTACAATGCCCTGTGATTGCTCTAACAATGCTTCCTAGAGAATCCCACTGCAAGATTCTCATTTGGTGTGTATTTTAAATTTTCTAACTTAATATCTGTTCATGTGTCTATTAAATCTGATGAAAAAGTTCCTGGAATTACTGTCCACTCCCCATGCATCCTATTCTGTACAACTGTCTCATTCTCCAATTATCCTTGGCCTTCACAATGATCTCAGATTCCCTGGAAACTGTAGGCAGACTTTTAGAAAAGTACCAATATTCTGAGTTTGTGCTTTCTTCAAAATCTCAACAATTAAGAATTATGAAAGAGATTACCAGGAGATTAGGGTTGTAATGCAGTATTATTTGTAATCTCAGAAAATTACAGTGCATCGTTCTGAGAAGACGCAGTGAGCTCATCTATTAAAATATTATCTTTTATTTCAGGGGAATTAAAGCAGAGAGGGGTTAAGTGCTCACCTATAACAGGGACCCTGAGCAATAGGACCAGCTTCCAGACCCATAAGCTCCTGGTTCAATGGGCTTTTCATTCGTCAGTGTCCTTGCTTTTATAATGTCCAGTGGTTCACTTAAGTATCTGATTTCAAATGTGTTTGCCTGATAGAAGTGTATCTGCTGAAAACATCCTAAATGGCCTATGTACTATGTCAAATATTCTTCCTCTGTTTATCAGCCACATAATGCCATTGCTCATTTTCTTCTACATCTGTTCGTTGTGTCTGCTCTGTAAAGCTACACAATGGCTAACTAGACTTGAATCTTTTTAGTTTGCTTTCCAACTTTTTGAGTGCCCGTCCTTTTCATATGCTGGCATGCTTTCTAATTTGCTTGCTGAAAACAACAACAACACCTTTACATAAAACACGTTAAGAGTTCAAAGTTATGGTATTTCTTCTTTATTTCTGACTTTAATTCTGGAATGCATAACTGATTTGAAATCTTATTTTAAGGCCAGGTGTTCTTGCTGTTGTTTTCTAATTACAGTTATCTACATTTTAACATGGCTTTCTTACACACAGCCAAGATGCTTAGAAATTTCAAGGTATTGTTATTTTAACGCCCCCTCATACTCTTTTAACATTTGTTTTCCCTCTCTTCTAAAAGGTGAACTTTATTTTTCCTTAGGATTAATAACAAATGGATGTGATAAGTTATTTTCTTAAGAAATATAATTTTCAAAAATCCAAATATAATATTTCAGAATGAATGATAAAGTGATAAATTAATTTGGTATTGCTTGAAATTCTAAGTTTTCTATACAGGAATTCAGAACTAGACAAATAATTTGGACAGAATTAAAACCTCAACAGTGATGTCTATGGATACACAGTATTGTGTAAGAAAGGAGAGACTAGGGGGAAAGTCAGCTAGAAGCCAGCAATCTGGAACATGTTTTATAAATAAACTGCACAGTCTGAGTAATGAAGACTAAGAGCAGGTGAATGTCAGTGGACACCTCGGATTAACAAGCAGAAGGTCATAATAAATAACAGAAAGACAGGATATTCCCACGGCACTTGAAATGAAAAAAAGTACCAATGAGAAAAGGCTCCCATTAGACAAAATTAGTGGACAAAGGATTATGAGATGAATTTACCCTTCTAAACAGAGCAAGGTAAGCAGAAAGGAGAAGGAGCAGGGAAAATGCTACCTTCTGCGAGACAGAAGAGAACTCCTTCTTTACAAAGGTGATGGGGAGTCCCAGCTCTGAGAGGCGCCTGGTCCACTGCCACTGAGAGAGAGGTGTCCTGGCTCCCACCACTAGCCCTGCACTTCATTATTTGACCTCTGAGGTCATTCTGTGTCCCCCTCTGTTCTGTGGGTATGGATTTATAGCATGTTTCCAGTGTTCTTGTGTAAAAAACAGTACAAAGGCACGGGGCTGAGAGTTCCTAAGAAAAGCACTGAAGGAGGCTGGTGGAGACAAAGGCCTGGCGAGGGGCGGGAGTCCTGCTCTGAGAGCAGTGCTGCTCCGGCTTCCTTCACAGGGAACTTGAGAAAGGCTGGCTGCAAACCCCGGGCCCGCCGACCTGTGTGTCTGCACAGGGCTTCCTTTCAGTGTGAGCCTGTGTGGCCTGGGCCTGGCCCCTGCCCAGATGACAGCACAGAGACAGGGACAGCCACTGAGGGGGAGGGGAGCGCTGCACCCTGCTGCTGCAGCTGGTGCTGAGCGCCCATGACTTTCAGGGCTGAAACATTTCTCAGATTTATTTTTTAATTTAAATGATGCCATTTCACATCACACTCTACTGAAGGACTCTGTGGACTTTGCCAAGTCCAGCTCTAACAAAAATGACACTTTAAAATTCCCAAACGAGCTGCAATTAAGAAATGGCTCGGCTAAGGCTGGCATGGAAAACATCATGACTGGGTCTTCTTACTGAACAATATTTTTAATTCTCCCAGGTCACATGAAACCAGTAATAATTTCAGCTAAAATTAGGTGATACAATTCACTAGAAGAAAGAAAGCAAACTATACAGAAGAGACTGGCCTGAAAGATCCACAAAAGTGCTTGTCCCCTTCTTCACAATTACACAAACACAGGATAAAAACAAGGAATTGTCCTGGAATGGCTTCAGCATCATCCAGCTTGGGACAATGAGTGGGACAGCAGAATCTTACCTGTCAGGTGACAAGAATGACCTGCTTTTTCTGATAGTCAAATTGATGAGGTAAACCATTTATACTACTAACTCCCACTTCAAGGACTAAAACAAACACAGTTTTTCAGTGAAAAACTGTTTTTGAGAACTATAATAGTATTAATCCAAAGCCAATCACACTTTGTATGATTAAGCACAGTTAAAGAGAACTAAAATATATTTAGAAATCTCACTCTCAAAGATAGCAACATAGATTAGCTGTCCAAAAATGAAGCTTAAAAACTATGTTATTTTAGTCATTATTTCCTAGGATGCTTTGTTGTTATTATTTTTACTTTTAAAAACATGTTTTCATTTGCCAGATTTATGCTTAGTTTTTGTATTTGATTTTTAATGCATGTCTAATATAAACCAAATCACTAAAATCATGTTTAGTTTTTAGTTTCAATCTAAAAAAAGAAAAGAGAACCATATGAATTGTTATGAAACATGCATTAATTGTTAAAATGTATGTTCTTTAGAAATAAAATATACACAAAGTAAATAAGTAAATAAAAAATTTAAAATGGGGCTAAAATATCTCTCTGTTCACATTTTCTGACAATTCACAAAATAAAGTACATCTTTTAAATCAGTAAATTTGAAACTGAAAAGCAAATAATACGTTTGATAAAAAAGAGTGATTCAAATGATGTACTTCTTCCTGGGGGTTGGGGCAGAAAATACATCCCACAGTTATTAGAACTGCACAACCCCCCTGATTCTAACAGTAAGTCTGGCTTTGTGAAATTTGAAAATTTCACATTTAGTCACACTATTATTCACAAAACTTAAAGTGATTCTCTAATTTGGAATGAATGGTTTGAAATGGTTCTCTTTCCTCTTTCAGTTGAGTTGATTATATAAGGTGCTCTGGCATGTGTCTCGCTGCTTTTCTGTGGTACATTCCTTAACAGGGTGATGCACAGTAAATTAATGATATCCTAAAACCTCACACATAACAATGATTCACTTGGGGTGAGGGAGTTGTGCACACCAGTGACCGGCCCCTGGCAGCAGTGTTTAATTGTGGAAGGAAACAGGGTGCTCGGGGAGCCTGTCACTGGTTGCCATCTGAGGGTTTCAGGTGAGCAGGGGAAACCAGAGAGGCAGTGGGAGGGGGGAGACAGCACAAACAGGCTGCTCTGGCAGGAGGAATAGCAGTGTAAGGAATGGGGCGCTTTAGGAAGCAGTTTTAATTATTATGCTATTAGTGTAAGACCCGGCTTTGTACTTATGTAAAAGAGGGGGGTGAAAGGAGAGAAAGGAGGAGAAAATTAGATTAATGACAATCAACAGAGAATTAATAAATTAAAACTATATAAAGAATTAGATTTATTTGACACTGGTGCTTATGAAGAAAATTTTAGCAGTATTATATATAAGACTAATAAAATGAGGGGAAATGAAGCCTTCCTTACAGAAACACGTCAAATTGTTAATGGCATTTAGAACTGATTCAGGAATTTACTCGATCTTTTTATTTTTTTAAATTTTAGAATTAGAGTTGCCATATATTCAAATAATATTTAAACTACAAGAGTGGTTTTCTAGGAGATTCAGGCTTCCTTTTCACGAAGCAAAACTCTTCCTTTTCTTTAAATATGCATAATAAAATGGGCAAGAGGTGTGTGAGGGAAGAAAAAAATCGCAAGCAACACAAGACTGGGGTGGCTCTAAAAACACTTACAGACACTCCGAGATCCATGGAGCTGGGCAAGCAATTTATTCTTCTAGCATTAGGATTTCCACTACATCTTGCAGAAGGAAATTCCAAACTTGCTTTAAAGTCTCAAATCTAGGAGGAGACTTTTAGTTAAGCCTGGGGTTTTGAGGGCTAGGGAGGAACTTCAGCGCACTCTGTCCATAACTTTTGATTTCACCTATTAGGAACTGGAACCTATGCAGTGTCACCCAGCAAGCATGGCATGAGTGAAGGAAGTCAGCAGAGGAACAGGCAGAGGTCAGGGTTGCTGGCTATTACATGTGAGACAGGGAGATGCAGATAGAGACTAAGGAAAAACCAGGTTCCCCTAATGTTCACTCATAAGCTGCCTCCAGAGATTGAATGCATGGTTCCAAGCTGAGACTGCTCCTTGGCTCCTGTGAACACTGGTGTAGCACTCAAAATGTTTCTTTGAAACTTCTTTAAAATAACACAGGCTTTTCCCTTTCTCTGCTAATTACATACTTTTTTTGCTAAAGAAGCCCTTCATTGCTCATAATTTCAGCTCTCACTTGCTTGGAAATCTCCTCAGACCAATAGCATACATAATCAAGTAAAGGCTGAATGGGATTGCTGTTTGCAAAGCAAGGATTCGTTTTTAGTTTTTAAGTGCTCTTGTGTTTCATGTTAAAACTAGAGGCCCGGTGCATGAATTTGTGCACGGGTGGAGTCCCTTGGGGTGGCCTTCAGAGATCAGGCCCCAGTTCGTGCCCCGCCTGGCACCCCACCTTGGCCTGGCACCGCCCCTCAGCTGTTTGACCATCCTGCCTGCAGGGCAATCGATTGGGGCCTGGCCCCCCATCCCTGCCCAGGTCCCTCAGCACCTGGGAGCCGGGCGGCAGCCCCACCCCCTGCCAGTTGCCATCTGCAGGGCAATCAGCTGTGTGATCGGGCCCTCACTTGCACCCACCTTGGCAGGACGCCACCCGCTCACCTGCTCCACTATCCCGCTGTGGTCCTGCTCTCATCGGGGCCCATTGGGGCCGACAGTGCCTCCACTGCTGCCCGCTGCCAGCATCTCATCACCGACACCTGCCATGGCCCATGCCACCCCCTGGTGGTTAGTGCATGTCATAGCGAGTGGTTGAACTCCTGGTCTCCTGATCAAACTCCCAGTCGAATGACTGCCCGAGGGGACAATTTGCATATTAGGGTTTTATTATATAGGATATTAAATTCAAGTACTAGCTGGTTTGGCTCAGTAGATAGAGCATCGGCTTGCAGACTAAAGCAGTGGTTGCCAACCTTTCAGACCTCACAGACCACAAGTGGTCCACGGACCACTGGTTGGCGACCGCTGGACTAAAGGGTCCTGGGTTCAATTCTGGCCAAGGGCACATGCCTGGGTGGCGGGCTCAATCCCCCCCTATAGGGGGCGTGCAGGAGGCAGCCAATCAGTGATTCTCTCTCATTATTGATGTTTCTATCTCTCTATCTCTCTCCCTTCCTCTCTGAAATCAATAAAAAAAATTAAATTCGAATACAGGTAGCTGCACATTCAGAGCTTTCTGTTAAATACCTGCCATTTTTTGCATCTTGAGTTCTGGCCTAGGTTATAACAAAGTCTAGTGTGTGCTCTGCAGTGGACTGATTCCAGGGCTGCTGGCCATACATCTCGGATGGCAAAACTACATGTGTTGCAGCCCGATGGAAATCAATAAATATTAACCTTTCCTGGCACTTGTACATGGATGCTTTATCAATTGCTGTCAGGTAACAGAACGGTCACTGATGAACTGTCTTTCTCAGCTAAAGAATCCATATAAATTTAGAAATCAATGTAGAATAACACACTTTTTAAATTCAAAAATCATCAACAGATTTTTATTTTCTATGAAAAGAATGTAAAAGCTAGCTCACATTTGAGTAGATGCCTTTGGTGGGCAATAAGTATAAGCCCCACTATAATCCAAAGCACTAAATATTCCACATAGCTTTCAGACCCCACAGATGTAATGATTGTATGTAATCTGCTTTCAAACATTTGGTAACATGCTAACAAGTGGGAACATTTTATTCCATTACAACACCCTATTTCTGTTAGCGATCCACATTCTTCCAGGTGAGCCGCAGATAATACACAGAATAGCCTTGTAAAGGTTTAAAAGGGGAAACTGTTTGGCAGAACCAGTGTCCCTTTATGAGGCATTTAGTGTCGTCAATTTATGAGGCATTTAGTGGTGACTCTTTCTCCAATCCCATGCCCCTGCAAGGCCACACTTAGTAGGACACTGTCCTTGCATTACTTACCCTGCTTGTCAAGAGAATGGATTTCAGGCTGGAAGATTCCACTCACACACTAGGCTCTTCATTCTAGTTACTTTATGAGGCACATTCTGGTTCTCCCAAGACTTTTGATTGTTGTAGCTGTGGTTCAATTTGATTGAACAGTACAATGTATCAACCAATTTATGAGGTCCGTTCAAGCCTAAACTGTCTCCTTTGAATTTGGGACTTTAAATACAAAATGTACCTGCATTTGTGATCTTGCTCATCAGTAGATCCATGTCTGAGCCTCCATGAAGTACAAACAACCTGTGTGTTCGTGGTCCAGTTCCCCTCAAATATACTGTGAAATTTCAGTAGGGCAGTGACTTAGACAAATAATTCAATCTTCACATGGAAAATGAATGCTCATGCACAAGGTAGCAGCTGTAAAAGAACTCCAATGTGCTAAAACATCGAGTAACATAAAATCTAAACGTTAGCTGTGGAGGTAATAATTTTACACTTGTTATTCTTTCAGTGACATCTATATTTTTAATCTCTAGATGAGTTGATGTAAAAAAAAAATCAGAATTCTTAGGAAAATAACAATATACTAGTTATATGTAATTAGGTTGTAAATTCTAAGCATGGCTTTTTCAGTGGAAATAATGCTAATGAATTCATTTTCACAATAAATATTAACTATCAGGCCCAATGATTTTTAAGGTGACTGCTTTGGGGATAGAATCTAGAAAACCTCTACAACAGGGTAATAATAGATCTTCCAATAGGATCTAATAGTCATTAACTCTTCAAAAAGAGGTTGATTCTTAAAAGATGGTGGGAGAAGAAAAAACAATGAAAAAATACCCCAAAATATCAAGTCCTTGGTATCACACCCAAGACTTGGTAAACGTAGGACTTTCCTATAAAGGAGTGCACCAGGCAGGTGTGGGCACTGGCCTCACTTACAGGGCACACCTAGAGCCTGGTTACTGCAGGCCATCAGTGACCTACGAACATGTGCTTCAGGCCCAAACACCAAGTGCCTTATAAAAGCATGTGTGGAATGGCTTTATTTATTTATTTATTTATTGCTTCGGATAAAAACGATTTTTACAAACCATTCAAAGAAAGTCTTGTCTCTGTTGTAAGGATAAGTTTGATTAGATCTGACCCCACACCCATGTGTCAGTAGGTACATTTCCCAGCCTTTCTGTTGTTATCAAAACTTTAGCTCAGAAAAGAAACAAACAGAAGAATATAAAAATCTTGCTAGAACATCCGAGATTATGAAGAGCTCTTAAGACAAGTGTGATGATCTTCTTTCTTCTCTGGTCACCAGCATCCATGAGGCTCTACATACTTTCACGACCTCAAAAAGCCCACCATACATTTTGCAGGGAAGATACATGCACAGGGATTCAGGTGCAGATAAACATTGCAATATCCTTTTCTCTGACATTTCTACTAATAGTTTATAAACTCAGTGCTCATCAGCCTCACAGAGTACCTAAACTCAGCCATGGAGATGATTTTTGAGGCTGACAGGTTTTATTCATGCCTGTTCCTGCCATTTTGCAGTTATTGAGAACATAAAATCTCTGTGTATAAGGAGGGTTGAGAACATGAAGAGCTCTGCGTGAGAATATGAAGAGTTTTGTGCAGGAGGAGGAGGGAGAATATGAAGAGCTCTGTGCGTGAGGAGGAGTGGGAATATGAGGGGCTCTGTGCATGAGGAGTGAGAATATGAGGAGGGAACTCCTCCAAACCCTAGCAGAGCTTTTTCAACTTTCCATATGAAGGAACAAAACAAGAATTAATAAATAGAGCACCATTGTTGGGGAAGTTTTTGCTCTATTTCGTAGGGTTCAACTCAAGGCTGTGTATTTTCTCTTCTACAAGCATCTTTGATGTAGCTCTACATTGATATCATCAAACATAGTCTTCATGTAATAGGAAACAAATGAAGGGAAAAAACGCAGTAACTTTATTTACTAAAGAAAGAATAATTTATATACTTAACCCATTTAACTGTACTCTGAGAAATTCTGATTTATTCTCATTCATTATAACCCTATTTTCTTTCAGATATTCAAATACATGCTTTCCAATGCATTTTATGCATTGATTGTGGGTGTGTATCTGTTTTTCCCTGCACATCTAGAATACCTTCCCAACCTCTCAATCAATGGATCCTTAGGGAGCAAACCTACTAAGAGCACCAGCTTCATGAATGCAGGTCAACCAGGGAGCCTCACCTGCCCTGGGACCCATCTGGCTAAGGGAAGTGTGTGAGTGATGGACGGCACCAGCCCAGCAGGGGGAGGATGCTGAAGTGCATATGGTATGGATACTGAAGACACCTTCAAATAAATGCTCGAGAAAATTCAGGATTCTGATCAGCAAGCAATTGGGGATTAGAAGGAGTGGTTTGTAATCATGCAGGGCATCACAAAAATCACTGAATAGTGTTCTGGTGACAAGTAACAGAAAGAAAAGGCATCCAACAGGAAAGCCTCGAATCAAGAAGTTTCAAGAGTGATGGGGACACTACCCCCTGAAGTGTCTCCAGCCTCGATCCCCCTCCACCCCAACTCCACTGCATGATTCAGTCAGCACCTTCTGGAGCCTTCCTTCACTACTATCTGACCTGAACTAACAGAGGATGTGTCTGTGTAAACACCTGAAAGACAGACGGAAGGAAGGAAGGAAGGAAAGAAGGAAGGGAGGGAGGGAGGGAGGGAAGGAGGGAGGGAGGGAGGGAGGGAGGGAGGGAGGGAGGGAATGCATGGTTCAAGTAACCCAATTAAGAAATAAGCAAATATAAAAAGAAAAGAAAATGTGCCCTGTGGTGTGTGTCAGTGGATAGAGAGCCGGCCCATGCACCGAACAGTCTCACATTTGATTCCTGGTCAAGGGCACATACCTGGGTTGCAGGTTCCACCCTAGGCCCCTACTGGGGCATGTGCAGGAAGCAACCAATCAATGTGTTTCTCTCACATTGATTTCTCTGTTCTTCCCCATCCCCTTCTTCCTTCCCCCTCCCTTCTATTCTCTCTAAAAATCAATGGAAAAAATAATCTTCGGTGAGGATTTAAAAAGAAGAAGAAAAAGAAAATGTAGTACATTCAAAATATAGAGTCCCCAACACAGTTGGTGCTGTGACTTGCTGTTGGGAGAGGGACTGGAGGTCAATCGAAGGATCTGGACATGTGAGGAACCGATCTTCCCTGAGTGAGCTGTATGTAACAGACACCTCATGGACACTTGTTTTATTTTCCTCTTACAAAGCAGGACTTATCGTTTCAGTGTTTGAGGAGACAGACAGCAAAGCTGAATACTTCACAGGCACAAAGCCAGTGAATGACACAAATCTCACCAGGTCACCCTCCATTACTCCCCCAGTTTCCTTACACTCTGGCTCCTCCCCACCTCTCTGGTCCCATCTGGAGCCTCTCCTCTCCAGCCCTGGCCAGTAACCCTGCTGCCAGGACCTGGCTCTTCCACCCAGAAGGCTAATCTCTGTCCTTTCCTTCCCCAGCAAGTGCCCTGCTGAGACCCTTTATGCATTCCCTGTTTTACTGGAATCTTAGGAGAAAGTAGATGATTTAATTGGTGAGTACTATTTGAGGAGCATTGTAATAGAGACTTTACGTGATGTAGTAAGCTAATTCCCATGATCTCCATGACTGGACAGGTTTCTGAACCCATTTCCTACATGAAAACCTGAAGCTGACAGATGTGCTAAGTGTCCCATGGCCACACGCAGGGAAGGGCCAGAGTCAGCTCAGAGTTCAGGCTTATCTCTTTCTAAGACAATCATTTTGTCTATCATACCACACTGGCCATCTTGACGTCACTGGCAGGGAGGGACCTATTTCCTTAATTTTGATTCTTCAGGTGTTCAGAATAGTTTTAGTAGCATTTGCTGCCTTCTCTTTCAAATATAACAAGCAACATGTTACAGAAAATACAGAAAAGCTTATATCTTTAGGTCCATCATTGTTTCTAAACAAGTACATACATTAAAAAATAAAGCTAGGAACATTCCCAACATATCATTTTAACATCTTTCTAGAAGCTCTTAAATTATAGAAGTAACATGTTTTTGTTATGAAGAAAAGCCACTGGAATACATAAAGAAAAAAATGCGCAGCAGCCATTCGTCATCTAGGCTTGTCGCTGGGATGGCCAATATCAACAGGCTAGTGCATGTTATCTGTATGAGTCTCTGCTCGTACAAATATACATGCAGGGTGCTATTTCTCCACCCTTTTAAAGAAAGAGATAGTCACAGCAGGTCCATTATGTGCAATCTCCTTTTCTGCATGTAAACACTTGTCATGATCAGGTGAACACACATCCATCCAGTTCATTTTAACAACTGTGTCTTTATCCACTCTATGAGTAGTCACCTCCTGATGGCATTTACATGATTTCTGGCTCTTGGCCATTATAATAACTGACAACAAAGTATCCTCACACACTGGGACACTTATTCCACAGAATGATGCTTAACAGAATTGCTGAGTCAAATGGTATGTGCACTTTAAAATTTAAAAGTACGTCTAAACTCACTTTCCAATAGTGTTAACAACATACTCTCAAGCCTCGAACATATGAGATTTCCAATTTTCCAACAAGTGCCCAATCAATCACTGGTTATTCTCAACCTTTCAGGTTCCTGCCAATGGATAAAAATTGGCATCTTATTGTCTTGAGGTACTGATAATTAATAAGGTTAAACATCTTTGTATATACTTACTGATAATCTGCATTTTAAAATGCCTATTGCAATTTGCCTTTTTTTAAAAAAAAAATCAATTTGAGAGAGGTTTCTGTGAATCAGGAATAGTGACCTTCAGAGTGAATACTGGGCTATATTAATCCTATCTCTGTCCTACATGTTGTCAATATTTTCTCATAATTGATTGTAAAACTTTGTTTACTTATCTTTTCCTATCTAGTTCAGTTCTTCATGTCTTATGAAACCCTGAGGTCATATATATATTATGACATTTGTCTTCATCATCACTTGACTATGTAAGGATTTAAAATGAAAGTGAATATTTCATGTGAGTATTTTTAGAACAAAGATAAAATGCCTTTTTTATTAATTGACATCATTGCCTTTCTTCTTCACACTTCAATTATTAAGTGTTTGAGGTTTATAAGTAAAAGACTTGGAAACACAATAGTCCTAATTGGACTTCTGATGTCAAGTTATTACTGAGCTACTGAATATCATTATACATTAAAAAATCTACCTGCTATCTTATACTTTGTATTTAAATAGAAAATATCATAGTGATTATCTGTCAATATAGAAAGTTTTAACTAAAATAACAAAAGATCAATTTTCTTGTATTTCAATTCTAATTTTTCAACATATTCATTCTCAAGAGTCCAGCTTACAGAGTAAAATATAAGAGAAATGTGGAGTGTGACAGTCTAAGGATGCTTAAGTATGCCTGTTTAGATAAATGTCTAGGTATTGCAAAAAACAGAAACTATGTCCTAAAATAATAAACAGATGACATGATCAAAAGTGCATGTTTAGAATTTAAGGGACTTCTTGACCTACCTTCTGGATCAAAGGCATCCCTGCACTAGCTTGTATTAAACCTTGGGTCACGTCTTATCCTGCAATGTCAACTCTGTCTCCATGCTCTAAATGATTATTTTTTCTCCTCGAGCTTTTATAACCTCGCCAAGGACAGGGAGCTGGCTGTCTTTCTTCAGTGGGGTGACTACCACCTAGCCCTATTTTGCTTGGTGCACACACAGGCAAGTTCCTTTGTGAACTGAACATTTGCTAGAGGTCATTCAGACCATAATTTCAGGTCCCAGCCACTATCCTGATGGTCCTTCTTAGGAAATTGGACCCAGTGGGAACGTTTTCTCCCTCTGCTTAGTCTATGGGTCAGCATTTTCCTTCCCTTGTAGTTCTTAATTCCCTTAAGTGGCAATTATTTAAGACACAGTTAGAGAAGGTGCAATCTACATTCATCCAATAAAACCTAAATATTAAAAAGGACAGAAAAATCCAGCATGATTACTAAGGATAAATGAGACAGCATTTAGCATTTGAAGGTACCAACGAAGTGGTACATGAGTAAATGGATACAATTTTTAAAAAATGACTGGAGGTTAAAAAAATTAAGAAGAACTAAAAGGGCATGCTATGTGTCAAAGAGACAGAGCGTCTTAATTATAAAAGGTTAATATCACAGTCACAGTCAAGAAATAGGTAGAAAAATCACTGTAATAACTACTACCTGTAAATCCACCCAAAGGTAGAAAATAGAGAAAATCTAAATTTTACAATTTTAATAAATATCTGATAAAAATTAGTTAGATTAGTACTATGGTCCAAAATACACACTCTTAATAGATACAACCTATTACTGCTAAAAGCATTATGCCTAGAAATGAAATCACCATGTCTGTGAAAAGACATATTAGAATAATTATGATCACTGCATGCACATAATAAATAAATGAATTCTAAGGTCAAAGGTTCTCAAAGAACCAAAAAAAGAAAGGTAAGAATTCTGAATTTTATATGGCGCATTCCATAAGCAAATGGCAAAATTACTGGAATGGGTAAAAGATAGGGCATGAATTAAAATGGCAACCCAAGTCATGAAACACACTGCAGAAATTCTAATAGGAGTATTATGCATATAATAATACTAGAGGCCCGGTGCACGAAATTCATGTGGGGGCAGAGTGTGTGTCCCTCAGCCCAGCCTGCAGCCTCTCCAATCTGGGACTGCTGGCTCCCAACCGCTCGCCTGCATGCCTGCCTGTTTGGCCCTAACCGCTTCTGCCTGCCATCCTGATCACCCCCTAACCACTCCCCTGCCAGTCTGATCGATGCCTAACTGCTCCCCTGCCGGCCCAATTGCTCCCAACGGCCCTCCCCTGCAGGCCTAGTCCCCCCTCAACAACCTTCTACTATAGGCCTGGTCCCCCCCAATTGCCCTCCCCTGCTGGCCTGGTCGCCCCTAACTGCCCTCCCCTGCAGGCCTGGTTGCCCCCAACTGCCCACTCCTGTCAGCCATCTTGTTACCACATGGGGGCGGCCGTCTTTGACTACATGGGGGCAGCCATCTTTGTGTGAGGGCATGATGGTCAATTTGCATATTACCTCTTTATTATATAGGACAGCATGTGAACTATGGGTATTTGCAACAGAGTACTTCCAGGTCTAGCAAGTATCATCTTTACGAAATACTAGAGGCCCAGAGCACGACTGAAATCATGCGAGGAGGCACCCTGCTTCCTGCCATGCGAGGAGGCACCCTGTGGGGGGCCGGGACCCGTGTAGCACCGGCCACCGCGTTGTGTCGGCTGGGGTGGGGGTAGGCACTCCTGTGTGTTGTGTCTCTGCTCCAGCCCACCCCCAGCCCCAGCCTCTCTGTGTGTTGTGTCTCCACTCTGGCCCATGCCCAGCCCCAGCCTCCCAGCAGCCGCTGGGGTGGGGGCAGCATGCAGTCTCCTCCTGCCCATCTGCATATGCAGCTCCTCCTGAGCGGTCGTGATGCAGCCTTCTCCTGAGTGGTAGTGATGCTTGGCTAATTAGCATATTCCGTTTATATATATACTAGAGGCCTAGTGCACAAAAATTTGTGCACTCGGCAGGGAGAGGGGGTCCCTCAGCTCGGCCTGTGCCCTCTCGCAGTCTGGGACCACTCAGGAGATAATGACATGCTGGCTTAGGCCCGCTCCCGGGTGGCAGAGGGCAGGCCCAATCCCTAGGTGCAGCCCCTGGTCGGGCTCAGAGCAGGGCCGATTGGGGAGTTGGGGCGCCGCCCCCTGTCATGCACAGAGCAGGGCGGATCGGGAGGTTGCAATGCCACCCCTAGTCACGCTCAGGGTAGGGCCGATTGGGGGGTTGGGGCACCGCCCCCGTCACACTCAAGGCAGGGTTGATAGGGAGGTTGTGGCGCCACCCCCTGTCACGCACAGAGCAGGGCCGATCAAGGGGGTTGGGGCGCTGACCCCTGTCACGCACAGAGCAGGGCCGATCAGGGGGTTGAGGAGCTCCCCCCTGTCACTCACAGAGCAGGGCCAATAGGGGAGTTGGGGCACCGCCCTCTATCACCCACAGAGCAGGGCAGATCAGGGGGTTGGGGCGCTGCCCCGTCACACTCAGGGCAAGGCCGATGGCGGGGGGGGCGGGGTTGGGGTGCCGCACCCTGTCACACATAGAGCCGCAGGGCGATCAGGGGGTTGGGGAGCTCCCCCTGTCACTCACAGAATAGGGCCGATAGGGGAGTTGGGGCACCACCCCCTGTCACACACAGAGCAGGGCAGAAGAGGGGGTTGGGGCGCCGCCCTCTATCACCCACAGAGCAGGGCCGATCAGGGGGTTGGGGCGCTGCCACTGTCACACTCAGGGCAGGGCCGATGGGGAGGTTATGGCTCTACCCCGTCACATACAGAGCAGGGCCCGTGGGGTGGGGGGGTTCGTGCACCGCACCCTGTCACACACTGAGCCGCAGGGCTATCAGGGGGTTGGGAAGCTCCCCCCTAACAGGAACAGAGCAGGGCTGATCAGGGGGTTGGGGCGCCTTCCCCTGTCACGAACAGAGCGGGGCGGATAGGGAGGTTATGGCCCCGCCCCCTGTCACACGCAGAGCCGCAGGGCGATCAGGGGGGTTGGGCGCTGCCCCCTGTCACACTGATCCCGGGTTCAGGAGGCATCGTGGCTCCGCTGATCCCGGTGCTTGGAGGCATGTTACCCTTTTACTATATAGGATAGAGACCTGGTGCAAGGGTGGGGGCCTGCTGGTTTGCCCTGAAGGGTGTCCTGGATCAGGGTGGGGGTCCCCACTGGGGTGCCTGGCCAGCCTGGATGAGGGGATGATGGCTGTTTTCAGGCTGGTGGGTGACTGAAGCTCCCAACTGCTCCTTTTTTCCTTTTTTTTTTTTTTTATTCTGGGCCAGCTTTAGCTCTGAGGCTCAGCTCCAGCTATGAGAACTCGGCTGCTGAAAGCAGGTTTCTGGCCTTTGTTTACCTTCTGTATTTGAAACAATGTTGCGGTCCTGCTGGCTGAAGTCTGGCTGACTAAAGCAGGTTTCTTGGGGTTTGTTTAGCTTCTATATTTGTTAAAATGTTTCTTAGAGAGCAGCTGAGAGGCCGCTGCCGGCCGCCATCTTGGCTGGCAGTTAATTTGCATATCCCAGTGATTAGCCAATGGGAAGGGTAGCGGCCGTACGACTAATTAACATGTTTTTCTTTTATTAGGTAGGACTAGAGGCCCGGTGCACAAAAATTTGGGCACTGGCAGGGGACAGGGGGTGGAGGGGTGTCCCTCAGCCCCACTTGTGCCCTCTCACAGTCTGGGACCCCTCGGGAGATAACCACCTGCTGGCTTAGGCCCGCTCCCTGGGTGGCAGATGGCAGGCCTGATCCCTTGGTGCCTGCCCCGCCTCCCCGGGTCGCACACACACGGCAGGGCCGATCCGGGGGTTGGGGTGCCGCCCCGGGTTGGTTCCCACATGGGACGCCCGGGCAGGCCAGCCAATCGCTGCTGCCCCACCCGGCCACCCCGGGTCATGTCGCACATGGGATGCCTGGATGGAGGCCAGGCTGGCTGGCCGATCACTGCTACACCACCTTGCTGCCCTGGGTCAGGTTGCACACAGACGCCCGCCACCCCGGGTCGCAGATAGCAGGCCCAGATGGCAGCAGGGCAGGCAGGATGGCGCTATCCCTCCCTGCCTGCAGTATGCAAATTAGCCGCCATCTTTGTTGGTGGTTAATTTGCATATCGTACTGATTAGCCAATGGGAGGCATAGCAAAGGTACGGTCAATTACCATGTTTGTCTATTATTAGATAGGATAATAAAACCTTTTCCCGTGTCTATATTTAAGGGCAGGTAAATATCTATGAAATTTTAAGGACTGACTCAAATCCAGTTATATTCTTAAGTTTTTAAAACTGAATATTCACAAATTGGTCTTCAATTTAACTGACTGACTGGTATATCAAAAAGTAGCATTTTGCCAAGAAAATTCAATATATGATGTCTATAAACATGGTAGCACATCTCAACTTCTGGTTTTACAGTGGATTTTCATACAGACAAGAGAATCTATTCTATTAGGGACCAACCGCTTTTAAGGTTTTGCTCCCACAATAAGGAAAGGCCCAATCTCTATAATCAATCCCTTTTTCTAGAGCAGTGATCGGCAAACTGTGGCTCGCGAGCCACATGCGGCTCTTTGGCCCCTTGAGTGTGGCCACGAAGTTTTAATCGTACTGTATGTGCGCACCTGCACGTGGTATTTTGTGGAAGAACCACACTCAAGGGGCCACAGTTTGCCAACCACTGTTCTAGAGCATTCCTAATGCTCTGCTTCTGTGATCGAACCCTGATTTTTGTAGTGACATTTAACCCAAGCATCACATATGAAACAGTTATACAACATGAAATAGCAGCATGGTGCTGGTTCCACTGACACCAGGGGCGGGCTTCAAATGCATTTACTAGCCTGGTGAGCTTTGTCAGTTACTTTACTTCACTTTCTCCACCTCACCAGCACCTTGGGAATCATGGTAGCCCAGCTTTGCTCTGGACATTAAAATGAGATTATACTCTTAAAAATAGGCTAATAATTTGAGAAACTGTGTGCTCATGTGAAATAAAAATTATCAAATATAATATGGTTAATTCTTTAGAATACAATGGCATTATTTCAATGCTACTTTCTAGGTCTTTTCTATATTCTATAGAGTAGAAAAAATTGTTGTGAAAGATACCGATTAAGATGAAATCAACTAGAAAAGTATTATTAAAGCATATGGATCTTTTTATAGTTCCTAAACTCACTATTTCCCTCTTTCCTGGGTCCTTTCTGGTGCTTGGCAGCCTGGACTGTTCTCTCCACCTTTACTCTAAGCCGCTGTCTGGGCTGAGCAATATGGTGAGGAGTCTTCATCTTGCCTTCAGAGATAACTTCCCTAGAAGGGGTCCCACAATAATTAAAAAATTGTGGGACTTTTTCTTTATGGACCTTAGGTGGCAACTGGGCATTCATTTGAGTAGTTGTTTAATTAACATCCATTTTCCACTTAAGTGATAAGCTCCTTTATGACAGGACCATGCCTGCGCTGCTCTCTGTACGGGGGTACGCAGTTGAGTGAGGAGGACATATCATGGATTGGAGAAAGCCCAAGATTTATTTGCTGACAATTCAGTAGATCTCAGACAAGAGTCGTTATAAATTCTCAAAGTTAATTTCTAATCATGTCAGGTCTTTTAAAATGTGCTCTGCAACATACTAAGAAGCAGAATATAAATCTCATAAATTCAATGAAGTTTATCAAACCTTACCCACTAAAAATGTTAAAAACTACTGATTTAACTTTTCAGTGACATGACTCAGAACTCGTAACCAGGCACAGTGAAAAGGCTTTTCATGAATAATTTGAAACTATAAAGAACAGTTGGAATACTGTATTTCTTAGGGTGGTTGGTTGTTGATCTGATTCTACAGGGTGAAATATGTAACTGGGACCATCACATCACAATCTTCTAGAACACTATGGTTTGGGGTTTAAAATAGGATTCGTATCAGAGATAAGGGTCCTATGTGTAGAGAGCGCCTGGGAAGGCACACGGGCATTTCTTTAATTATTGTCAGCTGAAGCCAGTGGCTCCGCAAAGCCATGTCCTGGAAACATATCCTTTGCCAAAAGGCAGGAGTGTTGTCAGCTTGACCTTCAGCCTAGGTGCCAGGGGTTGGGTTTTGTTATTTAAATCCAGCCAAGCACCAGGAATGAATAGGACTAGGGCCCGCTGAAGAATGCAAATAATCTCCTTTGTCTTGACTTTTAGTAAAACTTCCTGTTTTATGCTGCACAAAATAAATTCCCTGTATCAGCTCTGGGTCACTGTCTCTGTCCCTGTCTCATCATCAGAGGACAATGGTCCCACCCGGCCCCAGCTTTTTTCTTCCATCTCTGTGTCTGTCTCTTTCTTTCATTTTTTCAATCCCCAGCCACCCCTACTCAAGAACCGGACCACTCTCTAGCTGCACTGTATGCAGAGAAAAGAGACATATTTACACCTATGTATGGCTGCCTTAGCAGCAGAAGCAAGCCACACACTTGAGGAAATCTTCCAGGAACTCTACTTGCTCAGGAGACAGAAGCAGTGGTGGGGAGGAATGTCCTGTCCCTCACTGTGTAGAAGCTCAGGGCTCACTCAGAGGGGCACTGATCAAAGCAGGAACACATAACAATGATGTGTGACTGAATACAAACACACAGATAAAGTGCTTAAGTAAATTACCATCATACTTCAGGTCTAAATCAAAGCTTTAGGCCAAGCACATTCAATTTTATTTGTGTTATGATAATGAACTACTGTTTCTTGCATGTTGAGTGAAAATGATTATACATATTAATGTAACAGGTAACTATCTTGACAACTTAATGCATAGAAGATGAACACACACAAACTAATCCGGCCATAAATAATGAAAATATATAGGTCTGGATTTCAAATGTAAAAAAAAAAATTTTTTTTAATTTGATATGTTTCAAACTGAACATAAACATTCTTAAAATGTCCAACACATTTTCTTAGAGAAATTGGGTAAAAAAAGGTAAGTCTTAGAACAGAGTTATATCTAAAAACAAAATTAATTCTTTGACTGGTTAAAGACTCCTGATCTAAAAGCATAGACCACAAAAAAACTTTTTTTCATTATATATTGTGGGAAAAGACCAGAAATATGGACAAAGACGACACCTTAAAACAACAGTCAAGTGAAAGAAAAAGAAGCCTAAATTGTACTAAGCCACTTTTAAATTTTAAAGGGCTATCTCTGCTTTATCTCTCTTGGTCCTTTGGCATTTACTGCATGGCTTATGCAGTCCACCTTTTCAACTCACTCCCCAGATAGTCCACTTATTAACCTGCTCAGTGCCACCTGTCTCTTCTGTGCACCTCTCCCAGTCCTCGTTCTCACAAAATCAAGTCCCCCAAGCTTGCCCTCCTGCACTTGAGATATATCATCTTCCTTTGCACTTGAATTGAGCACTATCGTTCCATCCCTATAGCAAACACTGTCTACCACACTCGTTCTATACGAACGCTTACAAATTCTATTAAATTCCATTACAGCTAAATGTGTATAAGAGGGTCTACATCTGACCCCTCTTCTGTGGAGTCCTTGATTAAGCCTGAAGCTCACTCTGTCTGAACATCAAGGTTAATCTAACAGAGCCAAGAAGTACCACAAGCTCAGAGTGTTGACTAAATGCCCTACAAAAAAATGTCAATAGATTCAATAAATATTTGTTTATTAACATAAAGAATGTTAAAATATGATACTTAATCACCTGACAAGTGGGAAAGGCCATGAGATGAGTACCTCTTAAAAAATAGAGACTTAGGTGAAACCAACCACAGAACTACCAAACAGTACTCTAAAGTTTCAAGAAAACAACCTAGGCATTTTCATGTCTCTTTCATTTCATACTAACAACATTTTTAATCCAGAGAAAAGGGTATAAAAATGTGAATATGCCAGTTATGCCAACAGTCCAGGGTACCTATGTGCATGTGAAATATAACTTGTCACTCAAGAGCAGCACCTACTGGCATAATTAAAAAGAACCCAGAAGACATAGAGTAATTTCAGTTCAATATTTTATTAATTAAATACTTACAGATCACTTAATATATGCCAGGCACTATTGTAAGTACTTTACAAATATTAACTTATTTAATCACTCTAAGACATTTATCACTAAAAGAGATGAATTGGCATAAACCTTACTCCTAAATCTGTCCCTGGCCAACATATGGAAAGAAACTGGTATTGTAATTCATTCTGCCCTAGTGAACCAGACAACGAATGCAGAAGAAATCCTGAAAGGCAGTTCCCCCACAAAGAATTCTCTCCCAATAAAAAGAAAATTAAACTTTATATTCCATGCCATGTGCATCATTCATCTACATTAATTGCAAAGGAATCTCGCCTTTTCCTTTATAAACAGGAAATCATTTATGCTCAGTTTCTATTTTAAGCATGCATTAAAATTATGATTTTTCATAAGATGAAAGACTGACTCTCTGCCAATCACGCTGACATGCTCCTCAACAAATGGCAGTAATAGCTGTGACAAGGGTGAACTTGTCTGAGCAGAGCATTTTAGGAAGGATCTAGACCAGCCATCAAAAATGCTGTTTTACTCAGTCGGGGCCTCACTATGTTCTGCTGCAATAAAAGCTATTAGGTGATTTAAGTGACGACATTACTATGATGGATTTCATCTATTAAAAGAATGTATTTAAGTGTTTTTAATCTTACTTAGAAATAAAAAATGGAAAAAATAAGAAAGGGTAAGCATGTCTGTAAGCTAAAATATTTTGCTTCTTCATATTTTTTCTGCATAAATTAACTTTGTAAATTTACTCAATTGATTTATATATTTCAGATACTGATTAGCATGTATCATATAACATCTTTTTGGTCTATTGAATTTTAGAGTCTTAAGCCAATTAGTATAATTTCTGTATTAACTTCCCCATTTTCATTTTCCCCATCCCAATCAACTCACTTTCCTAATGACCCTTCACCAACAGACAAACCTATTTAATATTTTCTAATATAGATATATATACAAGATATATAAAAGATAAGGGCAATTGGGTTTTTATATGTATTTATATTTAAAATTTTTAACTGTGGTAAATACAGGCAACATAAAATTTACCATTTTACTTTTTAATCTTCACCTGAGAACATGCTTTTATTGATGTTAGAGAGAGAGGAAGACAGAGGGAGTGAGGGAGGGAAGAAGGGGAAGAGAGAGAGAGAGAGAGAGAGAGAGAGAGAGAGAGAGAGAGAGAGAGAGAAACATCAATGTGAGAAACGTCCATCTGCATGTGCCCCAACTGGGAATCCAACCCAAGACCTTTAGTTGCATGCTCCAGCCAACTGAATTATACCAGCCAGGGCACCATCTTAACTATTTTTAAGTGTACAGTGCAGTACAGTTAAATATATTACACCGTTGTGTAATTAACCTCCAGAGTTTTTTTGTATTGCAAAAATGAAACTATGCCAGTTAAATAACAACTCATATATAAATCCTATATAATAAAAGGCTAATATGCAAATAAACCAAATGGCAGAACAACCAAACACCCAAACACTGGTTGCTATGATGTGCGCTGACCACCAGGGGGTGTGGGCGGAACATGGCAGGTGTTGGCCACGGCAGGATGGTGAAGCAGGTGAGCGGGAGCGCCAGACCAAGTTGGGGTGCTGGTCGCTATCACTGGGGTGAGTCTCTGGTGGTTACTGAAAATTCTTTGCTCCTGTGTGCCGTGGTCCTGCCCAGCGCTTGCACCCACTGCTGGCCCTGGCCTGCCCCTCTTGTACCTGCAGCTGGTGCTGGAGCTGCTGCTTGCACCCGCTGCCAGCACCCAGTACTGGTCCCGATTGCTCGGTGCCATCAGCAGGTATGAGCAGTGGATGCCAGCCCTGATCACCCCTGAGGGCTTCTCCACCTCCCCCTGTTCCTGAGGGGCGATTGGGGCAGCAGCCACCGCTCACATCCACTGATGGCGCCAGCCCTGCTCGCACCTGCTGCTGGCACGGGCCCCAATCGCTCTGTGCCATCAACAGGTGCGAGCAGGGCTGGCACCGTCAGCACATGGGAGGGGCAGCAACAGGAGTGGGGTTGCTGGCAGAGAGGGGACCAGGGGCTGCAGCACGAGGGGCCGGGCAGGGTTGCGGAGGATGGGTCGAGACCCACCCCTGTGCCCACCGCTGCCTCGTGGTTCACAGTTCCTTTCAAGGTGCACGAATGCATGCAATGAGCCCCAGTATAAATATAAAACGTACATATATTTTGGAAAATAGTTTTCTTTAAAAGTTAAATATACACATATCATCCAGGAAGCTTATGTTCAGGTATTTATTTACCCAAGAGAAATGAAACCTAACTTTCACACAGAAGTCTATATGTGAATGCTTACAACAATTCTATTTATAATTGCCAGAAAAAGTAAACAATCTAGATGTTGTAATTCATTGTGGTTTTGATTTGCATTTCTGACATGTGATGATGTTGAGCATCTTTTCATGTGTTTACTGGATATTTACACATCTTCTTTGGAGAAATGGTTATTCAGATCCTTTGCCATTTTTAAATTAGGTTATTTGACTAGTTATTATTAAGTTATAAGTTTTATTTATATATTCTGTATACAATTCCCTCATCAGATAGATTTATAGTTTATTTTTCCATTTTATAAGTTTTCCTTTCATCTTCTTAATGGTATTCTTTGAGGCATAAAAGTTTCTAATGTTTACATAGTTCAATTTATCTATTTTTTCTTTTATTGTCTGTACTTTTGGTATCATATCCAAGAAACCCCTGCTTAATCGAAGGTCACAAGCATTTGTTTATATTTTCTTCTAATGGTTTCAAAATTTTAGGTTTTTACATCTTGTCCTAAGAAAATTTGTTATCTAGACAGACTGGGAGTCAGGCAGGTAAAACAATGCATATTCACGGGAACACAGGGTTACTGTGCACATGTAGGTCTCCTGGTTCTGTATGTTGAGAAGGCACACAAGCAGGGGGCTTGAAGCAATGAACACACACAGAGAACACATCTCTGTTTCTGAATTCTACTCTCCAAAACAGAAACCAGCGCTCCTGGAAGAAGAGGTGGGTATCAGGACAAGAGCGGGAAAATCACCAATGAGCCTGGAGCACATGTGCTGCCTGAGAGCAAAGGGATGCTCCTGAAAGGACAGGGTGAGTCAAAGGATACAGCAGCCCATGGAAGAGCCCAGTATGGCAGAGCGGAGCAATTTCAGCAAGAAACACAGTGTCATTGAACTATGTATAAGCCACAGAGTAAAGTGAGTTCATACTAATACAAATTAGTAAAATACAAAAAATGAAACTACACCACCACCAACTTACACCATACAAAAAATAAACTCAAAATGGATAAAGGACTTAAACATAAGACAGGAAACCATAAAAATCTCAAAAGAATCCATAGGCACCAAAATATCAGACATATGTCATAGCAATATCGTTACCAACACAGTTCATAAGACAATGGAAACTAAGAAGAAAATAAACAACTGGGACTACATCAAAATAAAAATCTTCTGCACAGCAGAAGAAACCATCAACAAAACAATAGGAGAGCCCAGTGCATGGGAGAACATATTTGCCAATATTATATATGTTAAGAGTTTAATCTCCAAAATTTATAGGTAACTCATACAACTTAACAAAAGGAAGACAAACAATCTAATAAAAAAAATGGGCAAAGGACCTAAATAGACACTTTTCGAAAGAGGACACACAGAAGGCCAAGAGACATATGAAAACATGCTCAAGTCACTAATCATCCAAGAGATGCAAATCAAAATGACAATGAGGTACCATCTCACACCTGTCAGAATGGCTATCATCAACAAATCAACAAATGACAAGTACTGGCGAGGATGCGGAGAAAAAGGAACCCTCTTGCACTGCTCACGGGAATGCAGACTGGTACAGCCACCGTGGAGAACAGTATGGAGTTTCCTCAAAAAGTTAAAAATGGAACTCCCATTTGACCAAGTGATCCCACTTCTAGAAATCAGAAACACCAATCAGAAAGGATATATGCACCCCCCCTCCCCCTATGTTCACAGCAGCACAATTTACAATAGCTAAGATTTGGAAACAGCCAAAGTGCCCATCAGCAGATGAGTAGATTAAAAAACTGTCATACATCTACACAATGTACTACGCTGTTGTAAAAAAGGAGACATATATAATTCTTTAAATAATACAGAATTTAAAGTTTTAAAATAACTGGGAGAGAAGGGACAGGTGTTCCTTAAAGAAGAATTCCAGTTAAATGGTAGAAGGAATGAGGGAAAGGGAAAATCACTAGGTTTCCACAGGTCTTGTTGTAGGCAGAATTCACTGATAAATGTAAAAAATTATCTCTCCCATAATGTGCATTAATTATACAGGGGATAACAATAAATCTTTTGTAGAGAAACAGAGAGATACCATGTATAGACCATCCAGGTTATGTTGTCTGTCATGATGTACTCCTGATATGCTACACAGCTATTCTGGGGAATTCTAAAAAAAAAAAAAAATAATAATCATCTTGATTAATCAGGAGTAAACATCAGACTAATGCAAAATAAATGACAGTGTGCGAATAACTGATACATATTCTTTAAAAGTCTCAAGCACATGAAAGATGATGAAAGACTAAAAACTGCCATGTACTGGAGAAGACTGAGCAGACACAAGTGGTTAAGGATGAGTTGGTGCCTGAGCTGAGCTCTGGAGAAGGAAACAACACCAGGGGAATCTGGGAGACCTGCATCAAGTGCACAGCGAGGGAAGGCACTGGGCCAGCTCTAACCCTTTGGTGGACATGTATTGCAGCTATCTGTGAGGTCCACATTTGGCAAAGTAGAGTAAAAAAAAATGTATGGAGCTTTCTGTACTATTTTTTCAACTTTTCTGTATGTTTTAAATTATTTCATAATAAAAAGTAAAATCAGACAACTTGCTAAATGCCAATTCTATTCACTGGAAACAGAAATAATGAAATTGCAAGTGAATCATAAGGTGCATTTTCACGTCTTCTAAACTAAACTTCAGAGCTAATTACACAGTACACTCAAACTTCCCTCGTAATTTAAAGACCAGTAGTGCTGCTCTCCACTGATGGCACCATCAGCTGCAGGCCTTGTCAGCACCTGCCTGCTCTCCTCACATGAAACTGCATTTTAGTTGGGGTCGAGGTATGTCTGTGAGGAAGTGTAAAGGTTTTAATATATAAATTATATTGAACTAAACAGTTGGTAAATGGTCTATAAAAATAAAGCCATATCAATCATCTGATACAATCACACTGCCCCCACTGTAACTTCCAGGATCAATTTTTTTCCCCTTAAAATTTTGATAAATGAAGTTGTCAGGGGGGGATAAGATCACAATTTTGTTTCCTTTCTTTAAAAAGAATTTTAATGTTCAGAATTCAGCTCATAAATGCTGCAAATGTCAGTCCAGATAAATCACAGTTTTGCCTGCTGATGAGGTGATTGCACTGCAAGTGCCGGTGTAACCTGCGGCAGCCAGGAGAGAGCCTGAGCAAGTTCCCCAGGGGCTCTGGATTCTACAGGCTTGTGATACTCAATTAGGCCTCCCAACAAAAAAAGAGGATAGAGGTTTTATTCTGGAAAAACTTAAACAGTACTTTATAACTTCTCTGTAAGATCAGGTAGCAAGAGGAGGAGCCTGAGAGCTCTCAGGGCCCAAAATCATCAAAGATGATAAATGGAATAGATTTACATGAATTTTTGATACCTTTAGCCAATTTTATTAGGTGTTACTAATAAAAGCTGTATTTTAATTATGTGCTCTGACTTTATTTTAAATGTTGTGCGTGCCATTATGGACTTCACAGAATATTAAAATATACACTAGAAAGGACATTATTTCAGAATTATATTCTTTTGTTTAAAAATTAGTTTTAGAAATATATAGAAGGTAACATACAAAGACTAGAAATAAGACTAGAAATAATTCAAAAAAATTAGGTGATAAGTTTCCACTCTGAAAAAAAGTTGTTTACAGACATTTTTGACCTAACTTTGGATATCTGTGCAGACTGTCATACTAATACATGTATGACCACTAACACACACACATATCCACAGTATGAGATTCATTACTCTTAAATGGCAAATTAAAATACATACAAATACATTCCAATCCTTTCTTTCTATTTTCTACTATTAAAACAGCAATAACAATGGCCAGTAGCTTTTCTGGCAAAGAACGTCTCAATACAGATAATTTTTAAAGCTCTTTCATAGGCATTATTTCACTTGAACCTCATATTCAAAAGAAAGGCTAAACACAGTTATTCATTTTGCAATTGAGAATGCAGTCACAGAATGGTTGAGTGACCTGCTTAAAGTTACATATCTCAACAGCAATAATCTCAGGACACTAAACCCCCTAGTTCACTGTCCGGCCATTCACCAGGCTCTGCACTAGCAGCAGTACAGCTGTGAAAACATTTGTCCTAGTGTTTTGTTCAATCATACATGTCATGCTACTTCCTAGTACATGTTTACAGATTATCTGAAATCTTAAAACTCCACAATGTTAAGGCTTCCATGATAAGAATCTCATTAACTACAGGTGCTGTTTGCTCTCTTTTCTAAACCCATGCATATGCAGGATTATGCAATTGGAAAACTCTCGGAGACAAACAGGCATGAACTTCAATGGGCCATAATGCAGTTATGTATCCCCCTCAGGCAAGGTAACCTCTTCAAGCCCTACTTTCTAAAATCATGAAATAATATCAGAATAGCACCTAACAAAGACATGTTTGGAAGATTTAATGGCCTAGCAAAAAAGTTTGGCACAGACACAATTATTACCCTTTCTCTTTCATTCTTTGTAATTCAAAAGGCAAAACATGACTGTAAAATAATAGAACTCTTCAGTACCACACACTAACCACCTAAAACAGGACACCCTACAGAGATACAAATAGGATGGCCTTTGGGCCCTGGGAAGGCAGTGGCAGAAGGTGGGCCAGATAGACACGGGGTGGCAAATATTTCCTTACCCCTGCTCCACAGTGTCAAGCAGATAAAGGTAGCTTTCAGACACAATAAAGTTAGAAAAAAACATGTATTCATAGGCAGATGACATTTTAAAATATTTAAGAATGTATAATTAGCCCTAGCCGGTTTGGCTCAGTGAATAGAGCATCAGCCTGGGGACTGAAGGATCCTGGGTTCGATTCTGGTCAAGGGCACATGCCCGGGTTGTGGGCTCGATTCAAAGTAGGAGGCATGCAGGAGGCAGCCGATCAAAGATTTTCACTCATCATTGATGTTTCTCTCTCTCTTTCCCTCTCCTTTCTTCTCTGAAATCAATAAAAGTATTTTTTAAAAAACAACAACAATGTATAATTAGGTTTTAAAAAACCGATTTCAGTAATAATTCAACAAAAGACAGGTGGTGCTGAATACAGAGGGTCTGCTAAACTTACCAGTAAACAGTGTCAATAAACATCACCAATGAGATGATAGTCCTAGAGAGCAATTATATTACTGAAAAAGTGGTTGATGATAATCTTGACATTGCTCACCCACTGACCTCAAGGAATGTAAGATAGTTCTAAACTTAGGAACTCCAACAGGAGTGAGAGTGAGAAAGACTCAAAGAGAAAGCCAGTTACCAAAATACCCAATGGGCTTTGTCATGCTGGACACAGAGGACAGAGCCTTACAGAGGAGAGAGAAGATTTAGACAGGAGTTTGAAAGGAACAAAGACATTTAGCAGCCATTAGAAAGATAGTAAATTAACCCATGGATAGTGACTGAGGTTAAAGAATCCAATTGTTGAATTGTTAATTATTTTAGGAAGTCTTTTGTTAGTAGGTAAGTATCAGAGACTGGAAAACAAGGGATCCAGTCTGAAGGTGAAAAAGCAAGCAGGGAGAGGCTGAAAATTATAGACTGCAAGTCTAACATCTATATTAGGAAGAAAATTTGAGATGATAGTTATGGATGAGCTTAATGATACATCTGGGGAGGTACACATTAATAGGAGTGAGTCAGCACAGATTCACCAAAGGCTCTGTCAGAAAAAATTTCCTTCCTTTTTAGGTTGAAGTAATAATTGGTTTAGGTAAGGGAGAACCAATGAGAAACTGTCAGGATTTTCTGGGATTTTTGGACCTTTCCACAAAACGAATTTTATACAAAACGCCATGACATGTGTCAGAGCATCCAACTAACAAAAGGGGATGAAAGTAACAGGGTTAAAAATAGAGGGCCTGGGAATTGGGGAGAAGACTACATCTCCAAGGTCTACGTATCGGAAGACTAATGATTTTAATTAATGGTGGAGAAAATCATTTATTTTAGGAAATCTGAATATCCCGCTGAACCAAGGGGGTGGTGAAGAGACAAAGGGTGCAGCTGCTTCATCCTAACTGTGAAATTAAGCAAATGGGCTCAGAGGTGGAAGATGAAATTTCATCTGCCTGAGTATGAAGTAAGACATTTGGAGAGAATTAAGGAATCAGTTAAGTACAGTTTAAATGGTTCTGAATTAGTTACCATTAGAAAGAAAAGGGATTTGGAGTTTAGATATAAGACTCAAACTTTTCCATTCTTATTCTCATAAGTGGGTAAGAGGAAAATGCCATGGAAGAGGGTTAAATGCAGTTAAATAATATGTTCTAAAGAATTAAAAGATTGCTTATCTTAGAGAATATGAAAATCCCAATTTGTGAAGAGAGTATGACAGATTCATCTGCTATACAGCATTGTTCAGGTAATAATTTAAAGAATATTTTAAATGATTAAGTCTTACTATGTAAGAACTGATGAAAATCATATCATTTAAATGTTTTTTAAAAAACTATGACAGCAGAAAAATACAAGAAATTTGGGGAAATACCATGTCTGCACTTAATGCTTAATTTCCTCTGAAAAGAGAACAAAACTTGATCATCACCTTTAGAAAAGATGTTAACCTTTATTACAGTTAAAGTCCAGGCTTCTCAGAGAAAACCCTGAAATACCTCAATCACCTTCAGTCCTGGCTGGTGTCATGCTCTCGGAAAGTGGCCAGGCCACGCCTGAGTCTTCCAGGAGACTCTGCCCACAAGCAGGGAGCTTACTCCCCCAGCAGCAAACCTCTGAGCTGCCCAGGCACAACTCAAAGTCTGTCCTTTGGAATTCTCAAGAAAACTTTCTTAGGCACAATGCTTAGAGACGGAGGAAGGCTCATTTCACACATTCTTAAACGTATTACAAATGACGTAGTTGTAAGGCTGAAGGAAGACTCAGTCAATCTAAAAAATTTACCTGTTTAAAGTTTTCTCTTAACCAAAGCAAAAGAATTACTGAAGAGCAATATTTTGCCTAGAAGAAGGAATACACAGTTGACACCTATATGTACCTATAGATTTTGTTTTGTGAAAATACTGAGGACTGCTACTATGACTTACACGGAAGAACATTCTTCACAGAATTATAAAAATATCAACAGAAAAGTAGGGTAAGCACCCGAGGATCCCACACACACAAGGAAAGGGGGGTCATTTTCTCATTCTGCACAGCAGTCTCCCTTGGTGCAGGACGGCAAAGGGAACGTTTTCCCCAGGCAGCTTCCCCGCCTTTCTCTGGTGTCTCCTTCATTTAAAAGTTAGAGATACTTCACTTTAAGGGAATAACCCACTTTTCATGTCTAATTGGAGCCAAGAATGAGAGAGATAGCACAGATCAGCTGCACCTTGAGAAGAGGCACAGATAGGACTTGAAACAGCACTGCAGACAACCACAACCTGAGCTGGCTCTGCTTGGCCCTTTCAGACGCAGCAGTTCTGGAATCTGCTGTCAGGCACTCATATTAATGCAGAACCCACAGGGACTGATGGCAGAAGATGCTTCAATTTCACTTCATCAGTGCAGTTCAAAACCTCTTCAGTAACATCACCAAAATGCAGACAAATGACCTGTTTTTCTTTTTCAAAACTATCCCTGGATACAACAGAGATTACTAAATCAAAAATTCTACTAATACTTTAAAAAGTCAATCATGTGGGCATAAGCAAAGACACTGGAAATAAGACATCAGCAGAAAACTACAATAACTTTATATGCAGACATTGTCCAATGTATAGATATTCTGCTAATTCAAATTACCACCAAGTTCTGTTTCTTTTATTGTAGAGAGTATATGAGCAGTGTTTACATATTTGCAAACCAAGTGTTGCATTGTGGGTGGATTGTCCCATGTCTTTCAGACACTGTTGTCACATTCACAGCATCACCGACACCCAGGATCCCTAGTCATGCCAGGCATAGATGGTACTGTGCTGAGAGCCTCAGAGCTTCATAGCCATTACCTTCTTAAATTCACTATGATCCTTTAAACCAGCGGTTGCCAACCGGTAGTCTGCGGACCATTGGTGGTCCGTGAGGTCCGAAAGGTTAGCAATCACTGCTTTAAACAGATACTACCACATGGATTTACACATGAGAAATCTCAGGTATGATGATATCAGCTTATCTGTGGTCACACAGCAAATAAGAAAGAAAACAGACGCTAAAAGCAGCTCTAACTGATCCCAAAGCCACTGCCTAAAACATCCCTGTACCCATGGATATGATATAAACACAGAACTTCCTGAGATACTTGCCCACATTCATACCCATCACTTTGTACTTCTGCACAGTAAGATTCCACACTCAGGCATGCTATTAATTAAACCATAAGCTGGTGCTACATCTCAGATCCTTCCAGGGTACCTGATGTGATCCAACGAGGCTAGAAGAATGGAGCAGCCTTTGCCATCACCAACATGTCCTGGGCATCAGAGCCCTCCTAACTTCCTGCGAACGAGGCACTATGTTCCCCCACCCTTGCTGTTCCACTCTCTCCTTGGTCAGATGCTCTTCCTTTCCAGGTATTCACTGGAAAACCGTGGTCCAAAGCAATCAGGCATAATACTTTCAATCACAAATAGTTTGTGAAAATAAATTTAAAATTTTATCAATTAGTCAAAATATGAAGAGCAAACAACTATAATTTCAGTTCAACTGTTTTGAATATTTGCTATTATTAACTTTGTTGTCCTTGGATGATTACTCTGTCATATTTAGACTGTTTTCTAGTTGAGTGGGATAAGACCGAAATGTCCTCTGTTGTAAGCCTTGGAGCAGATACTGTCACGAACTCTAAGACATTAAAGTAAATGGCCGTAATGGACAAATTGCATCATAACTACTGTGATGAATAAAATGAAGTGCTCTTAAAAACTGCACATATCAAAGACTTGCAGCCCTTACCTGCGTGCAAGTAAGCCAGGTCAGGGTTCTCGATGTCAGGGTGCTGCTCCTTCAGGTGGTTCCGGAACTCCACAGGGACATTTGTGCCATAGTCACACTTGGGACAGTTGTACATCTTGACCCCCTCGTGTTTGCCAGTATGTAAAATGTGTTTGCGGATATTTTCAGCACAGTTTGACCTACCAAGGAAGTAAGAAAGAAAAGGAAACGAATTAAGGCCCAATAGATGACATCAGACCACAAACACTGGCATAAGCTAACACAAAGGCCTGCAATGTGTTGGGCACCTTTCTCACTACTGTACTAGTGCTACCTTGTACAAACACTCCTCTTATGAGGTCTGTAGTTCTTGTCACCCTGGTGCTCATTTCTGAGTAGGTCTTTCACCTTCAAGATTCATTCTATGCAGAACTGAAAGTACAAAGCGCCAGGTCCTTTCATTTTAATATCAAATTATTCTCGTACCCTGTGAGGGCAGTAAAGGCATTTCTTTCACCCCAAGAGCACGCCCTTCACACTGAGGACCAGCATGAGAGACGACACCGTCACCTCCATGAATCTGCAGCTTCAAGGAAATAAAGCAGCTCTGGATTTAAGTCCTGTTGTGTAAGTGCCTGCCAGAAAGGCTCGGAAACAGTTTACAGCTAGAAACGCCCCCTACCCCCATGTGGGCAACACGTTAAGTGCCACCGAGTTCCCTTGTACTGTGCAGATTCTAACTGAAAATGACAACTCTGCACCCAGCTGACCTGAAGACAGGAGTCAGCTCCTCGCCCAGTGTTCTTGCAGATTCCAAGATGCAAGGCCTGACCTAACCAGAGATGGGGGACCTGCTGTGCAAAGCCCAGGTCCCGCCTGCTCCTCCCTCCCCATCTCTGCAACAGGATTGCACACCCAGACCCCTCTGAACACAGGCACTGCTACTTTGCTGCTTTCTTTTGTCCTTGTCACTGTTAGATGAGTAACAAAAAGAATCCCATTCAAATTTAACCAGAAAAAAACAAACAAAAAATCAGGCCAGCCTCAGATTTCCTACAGAGCAAAAAATGCCAGAGGAAAATTGAGCAGTCTGCTGATGGGCACTTCCTGAGGCCCTTTGGAGGAACAAAACCCAGCAGGATGGACATGCTTGCAGAAAAGCTTGCACGGCTGAACGAGGTGGGGACACGGTGGTAGCCATCAGGTCCCATGTCACAGAAGGCTCCGGGAAGTACCTGCATGGAGCGCCCCTCACCTCAGCTCTGCTCAGTGGTAGCATTTGTGTGTAACAGTCACTTTTCAGTGTGTGCACCCGGGAAACACTGGTGAAGAATGCAAAAATGGCCATAACCCAACATTTCACAGTAACTATGCCATCACTCACATGTAAAGGCTGCACAGGACGTAAGAGCCAGGTGCCCATTCCTAGATGACAAGAGGAGTATGGAGAATATCACCTCAGCAAGGCCAAGCTCATGAATATGGCACTAGGAACAGAATTCCACAGAGGAGGGGACAGGGACAGTACCTGCCTCCTGCCCAGTACCTGTCTCCTAAGGAGTATCCTGTTTCACAGGAACGTCCCATACTGGATCCAAGAGATGCTCCTTTGGAAAGGAGTCTGCCACCTCCTGCCCGTTCACAGGCGGGGTCTGCCATCAAATGTATGTACCCAACTACGTACGGTCAGAAAGAGTAATTCAGACAAATCCCTGTGTTTAAACTAGAAACGCACCAAGATATTCATGCAGCTACGCAGCAATGCCCTCTTCTCTTTATTTTCCAAATAGACTTTAATGACTTATATGTTAGTATTTATATTTTTTATAAATTTAAAACAACAACATACATGAAAGAGAAGGTAGAGGAGGAGGAACTGGAACAACAGAGACCTTCTCAGCTGTTCCCAGCCTGCCTCTGACAAGGGCTCTTAGAACTCAGACCAAAGATTTTCAACGCTTTTCATCCCATGCACACAAAAACTAATTACTAAATTTCCGTGGCATACCAAGAAAAAAAAAACTTTTTTGCCAATCTGACCAAAATAAAAATAGGAATAATTATGATTCATTCACATCAGATGGCTATTGTTGTGTTGACTGTTGTCATTTTTTATTTGACAATTTAAGGGAAAAGAGGTCAGTGCCCCTAACTAGTCAGGCACTGCATGTAAAAATTCCTGCGCACAACGGTGGAAAATCGCTGACCTGGACTAATGTAAGACAGTTAGCGACCATATGCAAACACAGCCTCTCCTTCTTGTCACACTGGATCACCAAGCTTGCTTTTCATATAAATACCTATTGTTAATTAATAACCATTGTACCAGGGAGGATGAATAGTAAGCACCTAATGTCAGCTCCTGTGCCTCCAGTGGCCTTCCACCTTGGAGCTGTCCCCCGGATAGAGACCTGGCATGGTCATATGGAGGACGGCCTGACTTGGGATAAGCGGACTGTGGAGGCCATGGGGCAGAACTTGGCGGAGTCGGATCTGGTACAGGTTTTCTGTCCCCAAGGCCAGTGCTTCTTAGTGTAGCCCAGCCCTCCTTACTTACAGCACTCACAGAGCAAAGGTACCAGAACACTCCAGAAAATGGCAGGTGGTAGAGTCCCCTGAATGTATAGATATCCTTGGAATAACAGCTCTGCCCTTTGTTGACAGAGTAACAGGAAAATATCTGACAGGGATGCAGAAAGATCCGCTTCTGTGACTAAGAGGACCACAGCTGGAGTTCCCACCAGCTGGGAGAACTGCTCCAGATTCTGCCCCTGACTCTGCAGACCTGCCATGTGTTCCACCTACTAGACTCACCCTTGCTCACTGACACTGCGGAGAGAAAACAAAGCCATTACAATTCCTAACTAGCAGTTTATTAGGCCTGGCAATTCCTGTATTATTTCCTTATGGAAAAAGCCAGGCATTAAGAGTCATCAAAGACAATCACTGATCAAGTGGAGAAATCAAAATGACCAGAATATACCCATTTCAATGCAGGATGCACACTTAGATGAGAGACAATGTAAGCAACGAATCCTAATCATCAGTGAAAGAAGGATGACTTTGAAGACAGAGTATTTTGTTTTAGAGAAGGGTGTATCTCACACAAAAATAAACCAATATCTCTTAGTACCCAAGTGGCATGTGGAACCCTAATAATCAAGGGACTATTACTGAAGCAAGCAGAGAACGGAATGAATATTAAAAAGGCTGAGAGGCTTCTTTTCATTTAAAAATACAGACTAAAATGAGGAAAAGTGCTATGGAACTTGATAAAACATTAAATACATGTAAAAAAGGAGAACAGATACGTTGCCTATATCTCATGGGTAACTGTATTTGTATGCTGTCAAAATCTACTCTTCCACATCTAATGCTGTGCAACATAAAACTTTTTAAGATATTGAGATAAAAAGCTTTTCTCACTTACAAAAACCGAACTATTCCAATCCAAGCCAAAAAAGTAAAAGCTATAACATATCATGTCACCATCACTTAAAGGAGAATAACTACAAAGTAGGGGCATACAGTCCTTACACTTGAGAATATCATGCAACATTCAGTTAAACATGTCACAAGATTAATTAAATAATAAACAGACTGGACTCCTTCTGCTAAATAATTCTGAATGATATTTAGCTCAAAAGTTACTCTTCCAGAAAACAGAACTTTCGGGTAGAGACTGGAATGGCACCACCAAAGTGGCTCATCAAGGACAGGTCGTGCAGAAGTCAGGTGATCTAGACAGCATTCCAAACAGGGACATGTCTAGATCCCCAGGAAAAAGCAGCAGTTGAGCCAACTGGGCACGTAGTCTTTGAGTGGGGGACTGATATGTGTTCAGGTTGACACTGACGGTAAGGTAGAGATTGTGTTTATGACCATGTTCATAGACTGGGAGACTGAATCTTATTAAGATGACAATACTCATGATGTACAGAGTCTATGGAATTCCTGTCAAAAGTCCGCCCGTATTTTTTATAGAAATTGAAATGCTAATCCTACAGTTCATACAGAAACACAAGGGATCTAGAGAGTAAAAACAATCCTACAAGAGAACTAAGTTGGAAAACTCACTCTTTCTTATTTCAAGCTTACTACGAAGCAACAGTGATGAGGACAGTGTGGGACAAGGACCAGGACAGACACAGGCAGTCTTCACAGGGATGGGGCAGTGCTCCAAGGGAAGGCAGGTGATCCAGCACAAAGGTGCAGGGGCCTGGTGAGGACCAGGGACTCATGAAGTGCTGGCTGGACCACACCCTGCATGAACTGTGTCTATGCAAAGGCATTTTAAGTCACAAGGAGATTTCAGATTAAATTCTGAACACAACCCATTGAAAATCTCGAGGCAGCTTACTATCTATTTACCTATCACCTATCTATTTGTCATCAACCTACCTATCATCTATCAAGCAATCATTCTATTATCTATCTATCTATCAGAGCCAAAATTAGCAAAGGATTCGACATGGGAGCTAATTTTAGGGTTTCTTAAAAAAGTATGTAGCAAAGAAATATTTTATTTGGTTCAAAGGCAATGTATTTTAAAATAATAAATACAAAACCACGAGTACTTCTAAACTCCACAAAAATACTTGGCAGGACGACATATACACTTACTGCCTATTAAGACAAAACGTATAAATTTAAATCTATGTTCCTTAACTGAAGGAGAAGAAGCTTAAAAATAATTCTACTATTGTTTTCCTCCTTTATCTTATGTTGATTATTTTTTGAAAGTACCACTGAAGTTATTGAACAAACATACATTCACGCATTTAAAGATCCACGTCCAACAATGCATACAGTCAGCCTCCCTCCTACTATTGCCCATGCTGCCCAGACTGCTCCCACTGGGCCAGGGAAGTACAATTCATAACTTCTTATCGGTCTTTGGGAGAGGTAAAATCAACCTTTTCAAGCCATAGATATGCTGTATGTTCTTTCCCCCCTGACTTTGTACATAAATTTGTTAGCATAACGCCTCAGCTCCTTGCTTTTTTTCACCTAACAGCGAGCGAGGTGTGGGGCTATTTCCCATTAATACATGTGAGTGTCTTGATGCCTCTCTCCTCTTGCTTCTACCCCTCCCCTCTCCTCTACCCTCTTCTTCTCCTTTTTAATAGCCGTGCAGTATTTCACAGTAAGGTTCAGCGTGATCTACTTTACTGATCCTCCAATGATGGGCATGTAGGTTGTTTCCAATCATCTGTGGGTACAAACAAGGCTGCAGTGACTGAGCATGTTACAACATTTTCCATTCCTCAGATGCCAAGAGAATCTCATGATGCCAAGTGGAACTGCTTCAAGTGTCAACGGGCATATGCTTTTCTGATTTTGATAAATTCTGCCAAATTGCCCTCCAGAGAAGTTGTAGCAATTATACTTCCACCAACAATGTTTGAGAGAGCCTGTTTCTGCACAATTCTGCCAATGCAGTGTTACCAAACTTTCGAATTTTTGCCAATGTGGTGGGTGAAGAATGATAGCTCACTGGAGTTTCAATTTTTAATTTCTAAAAGTTTCAATTTGCACTTCTCTGTAATGAATGGATCTTTTCAAATACAGAAATGCCATATGTATTTTCTATGTACTATCTATTCATATTTTTTCTTTTTCTACAGGGTTGTTAGTCATTCTCTTATTCATTAAGAAGAGGGCCTATATGACAAAGTCACAAATTTTTTTCCTTAGTTTCAATTTTTTCCTTTGACTTTGCTTATGCTATCATAGGAAAAGCAGTTTTTTATTTCATTCTTCTTTTGTTCTGGCTTCTTTATTGGAGGTTATAAAATAATTGCCCTAGACTTGGTTCTATGACTTGTATAGTTGCACCATATTCCATTAAACATTAGATCCATTTGAAAAGTATCCTAGAGCATGGTATAAAATGTGAATCCAGACTGTCAGCCAGATGTCTCACTACCAGTTATTAAAAATGGCCCATCTTTCCCTCAGGTGTGAAATGGCACCTTCATCAACATGTTATTTATTTGAAGCTAATTCTGGACTTTATTTTTTTTTAAGTCCCCACGCAAGAATATGTTTTTATTGATTTTTTTTTCTTTTCAGAGAGGGAAGGAAAGAGAAGGAGGGAGAGAAAGAGAAAGAGAGAGAGGGAGAAGGAGAGGGAGAGGGAGAGGGAGAGGGAGAGGGAGAGGGAGAGGGAGAGGGAGAGGGAGAGGGAGAGGGAGAGGGAGAGGGAGAGGGAGAGGGAGAGGGAGAGGGAGGGAGAAGGAAACATTGGTGTAAGAAACATCGATTAGTTGCATCCCATACATGCCCCAATTGGGAATCAAACCTGCAACCTTTTGCTATATGGGATGATGCTCCAACCAACTGAGCTACCTGGCCAGGGCTCTGGACTTTCTTTATACACATTCTATCGAATAATAGACAAACATAGTAATTAACCATACCTCCGACACGCTTCCCATTGGCTAATCAGGGCGATATGCAAATTAACTGCCAGCCAAGATGGCGGCCGGCAGCCAGGCAGCTGAAGCAAACAGGAGGCTTGCTCGTTCCAGTGATGGAGGAAGCCAAGGTTCCCCGCTGCCGCTGCCGGCATCTGAGCTGCACTCTAAGAAACAATGTTGCAATTATAGAAGCTAAACAAACCCCAGAAACCTGCTTTCAGCCAGCCGGGCCTCAGAGCTGGAGCTGCAACAGTGTTTCAATTATAGAAGCCAAACAAACCCAGATACCTGCTTTCAGCAGCCGAGGTCTCAGAGCTGGAGCTGAGCCTCAGAGCTAAAGCTGGCTCTCAGTTCCAGTGACAGCCATAGAAAGTAAATAAATCCCAGAATAAAAAAAGAAAAAAAGAAAAAAAGGAGAGGTTGGGAGCTTCAGTCGGCCACCAGCCTGAAAATGGCCTTCAGCCCCTCACCCAGGCTGGCCAGGCACCCCAGTGGGGACCCCCACACTGAAGGGGGTATGACCAGCTGCAAACAGCCATCATCCCCTCATCCAGGCTGGCTAGGCACCCAAGTAGGACCACCACCCTGATCCGGGACACCCTTCAGGGCAAACCAGCCGGCCTCCACCCATGCACCAGGCCTCTATCCTATATAGTAAAAGGGTAATATGCAAACTGACCCTAACAGCAGAAGGACTGGGAATGACTGGTCACTATGATACACACTGACCACCAGTGGGCAGACGCTCAATGCAGGAGCTGCCCTCTGGTGGTCAGGGCGCTCTCACATCGGAGGAACTCTGCTCAGCCACAAGCCAGGCTGATGGCTGCCAGTACAGCGGTGGTGGTGGGAGCCTCTCCTGCCTCCTCAGCAGCGCTAAGGATGTCCGACTGCAGTTTAGGCCTGCTCCCTGCTGGCAAGTGGACATCCCCTGAGGGCTGCCGGGCTGCCAGAGGGATGTCTGATTGCCAGCTTAGGCCCAATCCCCTGGGGAGCGGGCCTAAGCCAGCAGGTGGTCATCCCCTGAGGGGTCCCAGACTAGGAGAGGGCACAGGCCGGGCTGAGGGACGCCCCCCTCCCCCCCCCTACGAGTGCACAAATTTTTGTGCACCGGGCCTCTAGTATATATATATTTATTGATTTCAAAGAGGAAGAGGGAGAGAGAGAAAAACATCAATGATGAGAGAGAATCATTGATTGGCTGCCTCCTGCACGCCCCACACTGGGGATCGAGCCTGCAACCGGGGCATGTGACCTTGACCGGAATCAAACCCAGGATCCTTCAGTCAGCAGGCAGATACTCTATCCACTGAGCAAAACTAGCTAAGACTGGATTTTCTATTACAGGTGTCCCTCAGATATATTGCAGGTCATTTCCAGACCACTGCAATACAGCAAATATCACAATAAAGTGAGTCACAAAATTTTTGGTTTCCCAGTGTATATAAAAGTTATGTTTACACTATACTATAGCCTATTAAGTATGCAACAGGGTTACTTATAAAAACAATGCACATACCTTAAATAAAAAATACTTTATTGCTGAAAATGCTAACCCTCATCTGAGCCTTCAGCGAGTTGTGATTTTGTTGCTGATAAAGGGTCTACTTCCAGTTTATAAAAAATGCAGTGTCTGTGAAGCACAATAAAGCAAGGTGTGCCTGTAGGTCTGCTGGCCTGTCCACACAGGTGCCAATCTATCGCATGAACCATGCTGCAGGAGGGTCACCTCTGGTAGAGTGCACACTCTGTGCTGCTTTCTCCCCAGATCACAAATCCTACCCCAGTCCCATGTTGCCAGTCACTACTGTGGTCCTGAGCTGGCCTGGCAAACATCTTGAGTTGACCACAGGACTAGAGAGACCTCAGCCAATAATAAATTACCATCATTAAGACACAGGCAATTTCTATGTACCAATTTGGCCTGTTGTGTGTGTAAATTGATGTAAAAAAATTCTGAAAATCCTATCTAATAAAGAGGGAATATGCTAATTGACCCTCACATCATCGCAAAGATGGCGGCGCCCACAGCCAATAAGGAGGGAATATGCTACTTGACTGCCTCACCCTCAAAGATGGTGGTGTCCACAGCCACAAGATGGCAGCGCCCAGTCCCTTCAGTCCCCCAGCTGCCCAGGGCCACCCGAGGCTCAGGTAACCAGGGCCAGCCGAGGCTTGTGCTGCCGGCAGTGGCAGCAGCAGAGGTGAGATGGGGTGTCGCCTTCCCTTGATCACCAGGTCGCCTCCTGCCCCTGAGGGCTCCCGGACTGTGAGAGGGGGCAGGCCGGGCTGAGGAACCCCCCCATCCAGTGCATGAATTTTCATGCACCAGGCCTCTAGTTCTACATAAAGAAATATGTTAATTTTGTTTAACACTTTGGTTCCCATACTTTCTGATCAAGGAACACTTTTTGTTGTTCAGTCTCATAAGGCTTCATGAGGGTTAAGGGGAATGACATTAAATATGTACAGAATATGCGGTAGGTACTGAATTCACTTTTTATTATTACTACCAGTCTTCCTGTTAAATGCAAACAGTTCAACTATCTGGATCATTACTAGCAATTTTCTTACTGATTATAGAAAGCAATTTCAATTCATTTGAGTAAAAATAGATTCCTGAAAGTTATCTAGTGTATATATGTGTATATGTTTGGAAATGCAATTTTTTCCTGCCTGTTCAGAATATACTCTTTGAGCTTCTGTACTTGCCTTGTAGTTAAGTGTTCCAATACTACGCACTATAGTACACATTTATCCAAGAGTTCAGTGGAAAGAGGTTTCTGCCATATCTTTATAACGTGAATCCAAAGTGAGTAAGTGATAATTTTAAAAATAAAAAGCTTTATATAAATTAAACTTGAGAAGTTACCACATTTTTTTTTAACCAGCAGTATTTAATTACAAATTTCCTGAGCATAAAACCAGTCTAACAAGTCTGAGACTCTCTGTGGGAGAGAGAAACACACAGCTGCTCAATCACTGCAGGTTGGAAGAAAGTCTCCTATGTACAAGCTCAAACCTTGCTTCCCTTCACATAGCACAGCCCAGGATACACAGCTCTCTACCACCTACATTCTCACTAATGGGGTCATGAGGAAAGAACTGGATAATTTCAGATTACCAATCTGTGCTATTTAAATTTAAAACTGGATAGAAGCTATACAAAAATAAAGAATTTCATATTCCTCTGCCTAAAATGGAGCATTCCGTCAACAATGTTTAGAAAATAGATAAATGTTATTTGGAATGCTATCACCAAAAGACAAAGGGATATAAAGGTCATTTCAGATCAAGGAGGAATGATGGTTTATATAACAAATGGTGTTGAGTCAACTGCCTACTACATGGAAAAATAAGTTATAGTCTTAAGGTCCATGCAAAAATAAATGTCCTTTGGAATTTAAGATTAATATAAGAACACTAAATTATGAAAGTGCTAGAAGAAAGTATTTCTAGAATCTTGGTTGGAAAGAGCTCTGCATTTCTCACCTATAATTATGTGAGTGTTAGAAGCAAAAGGAACTTGTAAATACAGAGAAGCAGGCGGCGAGTGGTGCACTACTGATCGTCCTCACTGCTCGAGTGGACCAGGTATGCAGGTGCCAGGCTGTGCTGCTGTCCCAGCACTCACGGCCATGCTCAGTGCAGCTGACACACATGTGCTCATGGAGAAGAGCCACGTGGCAGCCACAGCTCCAGCCTACCCCATTAGACCGTCCCCAGGAGCCAGCCCCTGGGCGGCACTTCCACAACAGAAGTGATTCAGCCTAACCACTGCTCTGGTTTATGTGGAAAGTCTGTGGTTACAAAAAAATTATGTACTGACATATTATTTTCAAGATGGATTTATTCATCCTATTATTTATTGTCTGCTCCATAAAATAATCATTAAAATGAATCATTTTTCATATGTCCTCAAAGCAAATATGATTTGATAGGAATATAAGTCATGTATACCAATAACCTTAACAAAAGGCTGGGCTTCATTAGGTGAAACATCACTTTCAAACAGAGTTGAAAATTCCGGCTGTCACTTATAGGATTGCTACAATCCCCGCCCCTTCAGTGATATCTTTAATTGAGGATGCCCTGAAAATACCTTGCTTTCCCACTATTCAAAATGCTCTACTAACCTGATTTTAAAACATCTAACCACACACTTACCAATGGATTCACCAGTGCCTCAGACTGGTTTGTCAAACAGGAATTTTGCAGACTGTTACACTGCTCCTTGTGTCCTGACAGTAAGCATGTAATTCCCCACATCTTCTTCACCATTCAAGGTCCCACGTCCACGTCCACAAGTTACTCCTCTATTCAATTTGTGCACATGGCGCCTACAACAGATAAAAGCCATGACCTGCTTTCAACCTAATGAGCTCCTTCTTACTTCCCACTCTACTGGAAAACAATGAAAAGCAAGGGAGGAAATTGGAGGCAGTGGCACTGAGCTTTGTCTCTGTTAGAAACCCAAATTATTTAGTGAGAACTGAGCATTTCAAAAACAGCCACCTGCACACACTTTGAAAAAATAAGAATTGCAAAATGCACCTGCGCAGGACTCGGGCTGCCCTACAGGCTGTGTGAAGGAAAGAGAGCAGTGCAGACCCTAGATCTTGATGCCTCCTGGTTCTTCTTCCCCAGCCCAAAGAGAAAAAATACATTTCTTAACTATTTTCCTTCTTAATATACTGATATGTCATTAGTCGAGGAAAACAGCAACTTAGAGAAAGGAGCATAACCTCATAGACTTTCACCTGACACCAAGTCAAAAGGCTGAATGATTGCTCACGTAAGTGAAATCACTGAGTAAGCTGAGCAGGGATCAGGTGCCTTACACTAGTGCTTTTGAGAAACTAATGCCCCGAGTTTCAGGGAGAAATGTGCAGCAGTTATTATCGTTGTCTATCCTTTAACGAATAGATATATTCCAGCATACTTCGTCCGGCACGATCTCTACAGGGCTCTGGGGAGAAGGCCTTGCTGACCAAAGTTTCACATACTTCATTAAGCAACATGACATGTTTCTCTATGATAGGAATATTGTGAATCTTTAACATGCTGTTCATTATGAGCCTGAAGAAGTGGAAAAGGGTGAAATATATAGAGTGCTCGTCAAACTTATCTGACCACAAAAATAATTTCCAAGGTTGAGCTAACACCATCGCTGGAAGCTCAGGACGTGTGAAAACCAGAATGCCGGATTAGCCCTGCACAGCCTCCTCCTCTTCCCACTAACTGCCAGGTGTGCCCAACGCTGGTGAGGTTCTCTCCCTGCTTCTGGGCCACGATGTTAAGAATGGACCTCTGAGACACACCCACTCCTTGTCTTTGGAGTGCGTGTCATCCTCTCCCTTTCTGTTAGCTTGCTAAACTGGGCAAAGTGAGATGCTGAAAACCAGGAAGGCATGTGGATGAGAAGCCTTACAGAAAAAGTATGAGAAAGTGCAGCCTTGGCCACCTTCTCTGTCCCAACAACCATTCAAATCGCATTTGTGAGAGAGGCTAAGGAGGGCAAAAAGGTGCAGACACATCATGGGGGCCTGAACTACACAGATGTGCATGCATGAAACGTTGAGTCACCTCCAAAAAATACTACTTTACAAATCAAGTTTTATGTATGATGTGTGTATATATACATATGAAAATATACTGTAGTTTCTTCTAGCAGAAGTGGGCAACCTTTTTTCTCCAAGGGCCATTTGGATATTTATAACATCATTGGTGAGCCATACAAAATTATCAACTTAAAAATTAGCCTGCTATATTTGGTCAAACATTTAATTAACTCATCCCTAATGCCTTGGCAGGCACAGTCCAAATGATTTCGTGGACCAGATGTTCCCCACCGCTCTAGTGGAAACCTTTGCAAACTTAAGGTGATATAAGTAAAAGTGTTCCTGATCCAAAAACATTTCACAATATTTCTGAGAGTCTAGACCAGACCCTGGTTTTACTTGGGACAATCTAATAAAGTTGGAGAGAAAAATAAAAAAGCTGGGTTTGTAATACCAGCCACTTTTGGCATCTGCACATACTAGCGTGGCTCACCAGTTTTGCAGACAACCACATAAATCACACAGGCACACAGGTTCCAGGTCTGGTAGGGGTAGGGAAGGGGCTGCCTGAGACTGTAAACGCTTCTTCAGTGCCAAGCAGACACCACACCCTCACAAATGGGCATGAGAGGAACCGGCTGGCACTTCACCTGTGCAGGTTAGAGTGCGGAGGTGCAGCTCAGCACAGAAGGGTTATTTTCTGGCTCCTCGGTCGGTATTTCTGCTCCTTGGCCCATGGGATGGGGCACTTCCCTATCTTTCAAAATCTTTTTAAAGAATCCTTCCCTGGCTCTAACTCTATTCCTTGCAAAGCTCTCGGAGTTAAGTGTATAGATGCCTGATAGTAGATTTAAAATGCATACTTTATTCATTGTGTTAGACTGCATCCTATCAAGGAGCATTTAAACCTTTTATAATTCTAAGCTGATATGATCACATTTGAAGGAAAAGTTAATAGAGAAGAGTCACTAAATACGAAAGAGTACTGACCATATTTAATCATCTGTGTGTATTTTTATAAAACTGCTCACAGAACCCACTTAAAAACACTAACTGGTTCATTTCGTGCCTGCACACAATGCCCCTGTGTCCGGGTGAGTCTCTCGAATGTCTTGTTTTAAAGGAATATATAGTACTCCCGCAAGATGTTTTCCCATTTCTATTCTCTCCCACTCCTGAGGCCCTTGTTCTCCGTGATAAGGCAATCTCCTCCGGGATCGCAGCGCTGTAGTTTCCACCACGAGTGACAAGGACTCGACGTGAATAACTGCTGTGTGCAGGTTGTAATTATGTCAGCTGCAGTGTTGAACAAGGGGACTGATTAATGTGAGCCCCAGCCCAGGCGCAGTCCCTATCAGAACCTCTGCGCAGGCCAGCAGTGGGGACGGGTTAAAGCAGGAAGACACAACACGCGGAGTGCCCGTGATAGATGAATTGCTCCACAGTCTTCAGGCAGATGTTCCGGGACAGTATAATATACAATTACTCTGCCTTATCACTTTCCCAGGGACAATAAAGCTTCCTCCTCCTATAGCTCATGTGAGTGAAGGCAAAATCCGTTTTACTTTTACAATACTGACTCACTTATCACGGTGCCTTGATTGTGCTTTTACAGCTAAAGGAAACATGTATTCCACTTTTAAACTACAAAAGCCCTTAAAAAGGAAACAGGAACCTGGTTTGGAGCCTCTTTCACATCAGAGCACACAATGTTTTAAGAATGTTTTGTTAAAAAGAGATGTAAGGAAGTTAATGCATGTGTGTGCATATGTAGTTGAAAACTAGTCCCCATAACTCAAGAAGATTTGGATTGTATAATTATTATATTCATAACATTTTTCAAAGGCCATACAGAAATCATTAAATTTAAAGAACATGTATTTAAAACGTATATGCTGATATCATCCACACATTTCTCAGGCACAGGCACTTGGCTGTTGGAATCTGATAGGACATATCCCAGTGACACACTGGCTCATTCTCCCCACTCCTGCTTGGGGTCTCTGGGCCCGTCTTCCTTCAGAAAGCTGAGCTGGCCTCGAGAAGGTGGCAGTCTCGACCATTTTAATAAGGTGCTGCAGGCGATGCTAAAACACACTCCCTTCAGGAGCTGTGGTGATCACTTCTACTACCTTATCTGTACTTACAGAAATGATGCCAAACATTTGTGGCGAGATGTACAGAACTATCTCAATTTTCATTTTTAAAGTTAAAAACCAAGCTAACACCAAAAATTGAGATGTAGGCATAACCATCTTGTGGTGACTGTAATTTATAATGAAACAAAGCAGCAAAAATTCCAATAGAATCAAACAAAGGAAAGCCACACAAATGTCAGTGACTGCTGAAAGCGGCACACATCAGCCTGTGGACAATCTATAACTTAGGTTCACTTTTTAGTGGCTAGGACAACTGACAATACTCAGCGGTTGCCACACACCCTAAGTCCAGAAAACATATCATGTCCCTCTCACCCTAAGAAGGGACAGATTTGCCCTCACTTTTCCTATTATCACACTAACTCCAGCACCACCAGGATCCCTATTGCTGCCTTTCTCTTGGTAGCATCATTGCAGCAGTTACACCTTTCTATAAATATGGCAATTTGAAGTGGTAGGGGTCAATCTAAAACAGTACAACAGAAGTTATAGCACAGATGTACACAGAAAATGTAATTAGGACCATGGCTGATGAAAGACCCGCACCAAATTTACAATTATTTGTTGTAAGCCAGACAAAGAAAAGGTAGGTAAAGCAAATGGAATGGGCTATAAATATCGGTGGGAGTCTGGTGTCATCACAATAAATGGCTAATGATGTCACTAGAGTGGCCTGTTAGATTTACTAGTCTTAGAAAAACCTTGAGACATTAGCAAAAATTGTTTAGAATAAGTCATAGAAAAGATGTCACATTTTAAAAGACGACATTTACAATGAATGTGTGCTGAGTGGTTACACTGACTTGTTAACTAGTGCCTAGCAAATTTCTGAATTACATGTAACAGTTAAAGTAATGTAGCATTTTGTGGAAATTCTTCATGTAAAGCAAATAAAATCGAAATGTTTGGTTGTGTGTGGCACGGAGGGAAGAATAATACCAGTATAGTCTCCATATTCCTGATTCAAAACTTTGAACATGACACAGGTGACAACTGGTGCTGTGCCATCCCCGCCAATGTGGGAACATTGTTCTAGCAGATGGACAGAAAGACCCAGCAATTCTGAAGGCCCATTCCCATCTCCAGAGAGAGATCCCATGGAGGGAGCAGTGAGGCATGGCTCTGATTCCCACAAGTCCTGGAGGATTACTCAAAACTTCCTTGGTGCCCCTCACACTTCACAACACCCCAACCTTCCATGCTATTAGCTAAAATGCTGGCTCTTTCCCCATGGCAGGTAAGCATTTAAGTAAAATTTAGAGCAATCTTAAGCAAACTAATGAAAAATACACACACACACACACACACACACACACACACACACACACACACACACAAACACAAAATGCGCTTCCTCTATCCCGAGCTCTTCCTGCCACCATCTCCCCAGGGTTTTCACAGAGTAGCCATCCAGTCAGAGCCCTTCCACGACCAGTCAGCACACATTCCTACCATCCCTTTACTTCTCCGTTTCTGTTCCCGTCACTTCGCCACAGTGGGTCTTCCCAGGAGAGCTGTGGCCTCTCGGTGACAAGCAGGCGGCCTGCACTGTCCTCCTGTCACTGCACAGCTGATGTGGGAGGCTACCTCTCAGCCTGTCCTAAGGTGCTACTTGCCCTCCGCTTTTTCCACTTTGCACATTTTCCAAGGGAAATATCAATTGCACCGATGCCTTCAAGTTCAACTAGATCAGTACTGACCACACCTGACAGGACTCTGTTTGGATAGCCTATGGGCATTTCCAAAGTTTGAACACAATGAAGGTGAAGTCTGGTCCCAAAGCACACTCATTTTCCTCCTCCAGGAATGAGGACCTCTCAAGTGGCAGTATGGTTCTCACCTCAGCCCTGGCCAAGGTTGCTCTGCAGTAAGGAACAAATTACAAACTTCCCCCAAAAGAAAATAAATTCAGGAGACCTTCTTGCCATATAGATGTTCTCACAAACACAGTAATCATCAAAATAAGAAAAAAAAATCAACAAAAAGTTTGTGCTACGTTCTCTTAATTGAGAAAATAAAGACGTGTGATTCATAAATGATGCAATCTTGTTTTTTACAGACATTCTTAGGGGAAAGCAAAACAGAAACACACGCTACCACCTCAAGGGCCTCAGCTCATCCCATTAAAGGAGCTCACGGTGGAGATGCCAAGCTGGCCTAGATGCTGCCCTCGCTCCCTGTACCCCACACACCGCTGCGGCACCCCATTCTAAATGGTCCCATTTTGCCTTCTTTCTCTTTCTTCCACAATTATACAGGCCTGGAGAGGCAATACTTCAGAATATGTTGAAACAAATGATCTGAAAATAAAATGAAATAACTAATATATTGCATTCTCAATGAACTAATGACAACTGGTCACATGCTCTGATTTACTTCAAAGCTCCTTTATTCTGCTTTGTTCTCTTCCTCACCCACAGTTCAGGGGTGAAACCCACCCACACATGAAACCCACCCACACTGCTGCCAGCCCTCCTGGCAATGACAGAGCTTCCCTAACAAGCACATGGCAGGAGCCTCCAATGCCAGGAGATATAGATAGTTACACAGTCAAGTGTTTTGTTGTGTGATAATAGCTCTAGTGTCTAAGGAATAACTTATTATGCAACAGACTATTGCCCCAAAAAAATATTTTCTATTTTTTTTTTCATCTCTAAGGCCTTCCTTTCTAACATAATATATACAGATATATCTAACTACCACCCAAGGGACTGTCCATAGTAATTCCTTGTAGAAAGACCATCCCCAAAGATAGCTTTGGTCCTTTTATAATGACTGGATTTGGGATTCGAGGAGAGCAAGTTAAATAAACATGTTTATCTGCTTCTACTTTAAGAGATAGCACAGGGAGTGTGTGGTCACTTTGTGTTCAAATGGGTCTCCTAATTAATCTGTGATCCCAAAGCTTATTTCAGCTCCATCAACCAACAAAACAACTTTCTTGTACTGATAAACAAAAGGAATTATCTTAGATATTTTTTTCCTTTTAAAAATATCTGAACCAATTAGCAATTTTTAATGCTATGGAATCTATTTGTTTTCAATTCTACAGATTCTTTTTACTTACATGAGTTTTGTTAGATGAGCATTTACCAACATTAACTAAAGGCCTGACAAACATGTGCTGTGTCAGGACAGGCTGTCAGGTTGAAACCAAAGTTTTAAGAAGCCCATGTGCTTAGGTGTTACAGGATACAAAAGAAAAGTACGGGTAAGACATGTTAGGTATGACAATCAGCTTGACACTCACAGTATGGAAAACACAGAACCAAATCAAAACCATGATTATATTAAAAATGAAATTCACTAAAAAAATGATCAGAGAAAATGAGAAGATACTTATTCAGAAAGAATCCAATTTCGGCCGAAACATTTGGAGGAGGGGGAGAATACATTTACAAACAGCTAGTTTCATAATTCATTATAGAAAACCTGAAGATACAATTATGTCATTTTGTAAGGGACGCTCTCAAAAAATCCAACCTAAACTTACCAGAAACAACATTCCATTAGAAAGGCAGCCCAACTCCATAATGTCACCTTGACACATGCCAGCAGCCCCTCAGAGGCAGCATCTCTGCTTCAAGGACCAAACCAGCTTCCCTCAGCACCGCCACACTGACACCTGCCTGTGGCTGGCTGAACTGTACCGGGGAGAGCGGGAGGGGCAGTTCAGGAGCAGGTACTGCCCACACCACACACCACACACCGACACACTGCCTTCAAAAAGAAACTACAATCTGAAGACAGCCTTGGAATCATCATGGTTTGCAAAGTAACTAGATTTTTAGGTTAGCACATTTGTTTTTTATTCTGCTAACTGGATAAGCAGTTACAATAAAGTAGAATATAAAGAGATTATATAATTGAGATAAATAAAATAGTATTAACTTGCACTTTAAATGACAAAAATAGTGTTGTTGTTTTTAATTTATGTTTTTTTTTGGGGGGGGGGGTGGGCTGGGAGGAGGGAACACCGGAGTTACTCTCTCAGCTAATTTAGATTTTACAACAGTATTAACAACCATAGTCACCATGCTGCTGTTAGACCCTCAGACCTGTCCATCTCAGAGCTGAGAGTCGGAACACCAATTTCCCACCCCAGCCCCTGACACCCACATTTCTGCTCCTGTTTCTATGAGTTTAACCTTGTATTAATTTTATTTTTAAGATTCCACATATAAATGATGTCATGCAGTATTAGCCTATCTCTGGCTTATTTTGCTGATAAAATAGTATGATTTAAAGTTTATTCTGATATAACTAGGCTTGAGGCATCATTTGATTAATTTTATGTAGTATCATTATTCCTTTAAGAACTTCAAAATCACCCAAAATAAATAAATGCTTCCTCTGACTCTTCAGAACAAGAAATGGGTGCTGTTTGTTGGTTATATATGATTTTACTTCTCTACCTTGGTATCTATGATGCTCTACTACCCAGACAAACACCTACTTTTCCTCCTAATCATTATTCGGGGCAAATGCAAGTTTGTTCTATCCACTGTTTTCCCTGGTACAACCTGGAGACCTGCCTGCATAGGAAGCCAAAGGAAAACTGAAACTCTCTAAAGAGATCACCCAAAAGCAGAAAGTCTCCCCTGTGGAGTCCATCTCCCTAGCTCAGGATGCTGATGACACCCTGGCAGACAAGGACACAGATCCTACTGCACACTGAATTCTTGCTGCCACAACACCTACAATAGCTGGCCTTACAGCTTTACGCATAAGACACATAAGATGTTCACACGGCAAATTACATAAAATGCACAATATTATATAAGACCTGCAAAATTTTCATAACTGAGACACTTTATAGAAATATATGTTTGAGAAAGTAATACAAACTTTTAAAGGGGAAGTAAAGAATTTTTGCAAGCATGGTTTTCTGGTATTACATCTTAAAATTATCTCCAAAATGCTTCCAGCACAATGCAAAGTTAAGATAGAACTCAATCAAATTAAAAGTTATCATTTGACAACATTTCTAGTACACAAATACTTGTGACAAACAGCTAATTCTACCTATGGCACTCATATGTGTGAAAACCTATTGAATTCAATTATAAAAAAATACTAGACAAAATATTTAGATGTTAGAAAGTATCACAAAAAGCAAATTTCTATTTGGATACCACACCTGGATTCAATGTTACATTCACCCAAAAAAGGAAAGAATATTGTTCATGAGATCAAAACCTAAAGTATCAATGACGTCTATGGTATACAATGGTCAAGAGCTAAGTAAACCAATAAGTAAGGGGAAAAAACTGAAGAGTATTTCCTACAAGTTTAGCAAAACAATAAAGTAAATCTTTAATATGAGGCAGGAATTATAGATTTTATTCCTCAGCTATATAATATATTTCTATTTGGGGTTATAATTTCAAGTAATTAAAATGAGAACAAAATTAGTGAATAAAATGAAAAGTAGAATAGTAAAAAAAGAAAACTTTTTAAAGAGTGTATGTATGGTTGGAAGTACTAAGGCTGTTATGCAGTTGAGAAAAATCCGACCCAAAGCAGAGTCTTAAAGAGGTGAGCTTACTCCAGGTCAATCAAAGTGATGCAATAAATAAAGGATCAAATGGCCAGAGTTTGGCTTGAAATTTTAGTTTTCTTTAATTTACAAAATAACAAAGTGCAGCATAGAATTATCCTTAATATTTTTAATACTGCAGGTAGTATTTTGTGTTACTTTTTGTGACTTCTCAGTCATTTACTATTTAACATTCACTTATTGTATTTCCCCCATAAATCTTAAATAAAAATATGGAAGCCAATGAGAAGATTATTCATGTAAAAGAAAGTCCAATTAGGGCCACCTACTATTATGTGAAAGCTAGTGCCCTCGGTGAAATAGTGTACAGTTTAATATTAATAAATCTACAGGGAAACAGATTCACATTGTTAGAGAGGGTACTTACAACATATTAAAGCTTTTCTATTTCTCATTAATATAAAAGTGACAATACATAGCAAAGGGAAATAAAAATATAGAAAATGTTAGATTGTTTCCATTTTAATGTAGAAACAAATCTAATGAATTTGCTGCATAAATATTATAGGACAGTTGCTATGAATCTCAATTTATGCTTTGAAATTATAATGAATAATAATTAATGGTGAAAAAATTTTGGAGTAATGATAAAATATACTGAGTTGTAATTGATTAGATGTTTGAATATTTTAGACAGTAAAAGCTTAGGAAAGGGGTACATGTTTACATCTAAATAGAATGAAATGTCATTGCCTAAATTAATAATGCAAACTTGAAAAATAGCCCCAGGTTCAAAAGACCAATTATAAAATTCTTTTGTAAACAAATCTATATCCACATTTTTCATAAATAGTTATTACTACTAGTATATGTGCACTAATGTTCAATTTATAAAATGAAAAAATATATTTTCAAATGAAATTTAAATAATACTGCAATTTCTAATGATGGTTACCTACCTGAAAATAAGTATTAATAATGGCAAAGAAAAGAATACTCTACAGGAATTACTTTTATGTATCTATATTAAATAAATAAGAATCTAAGTGGGAAAAATTATTTAAGTATTTTAAGTAATAAACTATTATGGAAAGGTACCAATACACAAATATGACCTAATCTTCTTAGCAAATGTATTCATCTTATAGATATTTTTATCTTATAGATATTTTCATTATACAGAAATCATATATATTCAAATTTACTTGATCCTGTGAGAGAAGATGTTTTCTTATTGTTGTGAGGCAAGTATGGTAAGCATTTTTTATGCTATGCAACCAAAACAATCATTTTGAACTTAATTATCTGCTCATTTTTAAATCTTTTGCTTATCAATAAGAAAACAAAGGTATCTGTTGTAAATTCCACATTTCATTCATATCCCTAACTTCAGAAGCATTCATATATTTGCAAGTTTTCTGTATTTCTGTTCATAAAGCAAATCTAATCATATGTACACAGAATAATAAAACTCAAATGAACAAAAATTGTTCAAACTATTCTTTCAATAACAATTATTTAAAATTTTTTAATATAAAGTCACCCTTTTATCAAGGATTGTAAGCATTTCAAAAGAAAATGTGGTAGATTTGACTAGATTTAAATGTCCTGAGTACTGATTCCTGGGACAGGCACAGTATTCTTAGAAAATACATCCCCTTTTCACTGCGGTGCACGCAGAGGTCTAACACAGTTAACAGAGATGGGTCCGGCTGGCTCAAGTGCATGTCTCAATGGAAGTGATGCTATTTCAGGGAGATCACATGGATAAGTGATATAACCTCAACCTTAGCAAAGGTATAAGATAATTTCAAAGAGGAAACCTGAAATATTTTGAAATATATTTATGCAAACAAAGACTTAAGAGTCTACTAAAGCACAGTCCTAATCAGCAAAACAAAATTCAATTCCAGCCTTTTTAGTAATACTATCAAAATCCTTAAATTATACTTCTAGCAATTCCTTAAAAACACAAACAAACATAGATAAGCACAAAAATCTAAATAGGTCTTTTTCTTTTCTCTTTTAATCCTCACCCAATATTCTCCCATTTTTCCAATATATATGGGGTCTATACATGACCTTGTTTGAAATAATAGTTCTGCTACTTAAAAATAACAGCTTGAAAACCATAGTTATGCAAGATAAATTAAACATAAGGGTAGTTACAATTTAAATGTGAAATATAAAATTTACAATGAAAGAAACAGAAAAGCCCCAAACAACAACTCAAACCTTATGCATAGAGTACAGACTAAAAAGATATAATCCTAACAGTAGGAGTGATAATTAAGGGAAATTTTTATAACTTTCTAATTTCTTTTTTGTGTTTTATAGGGAAGGCAACTACATGGTATGACCTCTTTAATAAGAAAAAAGAACCTCCAATAACATTTATTTTTTAAGAACTCAAGTTATGAGCATCTTAGAATTTCTGTGACTACCTCTAATCGGGTCACCATTTTACCAAACTTCCAAGAAACACCAATCTACTGTTCAGCAAAGACGGAACTCATAAAATGTTGAAAGAATGAATAATTAATGAATGAAATATATCTGTAATATCTCTGTACTATTAGATGACCTCTAAAATAAAACTTAATGCAATAATGAGGATAATAATAAAGATTATGGCAATATATTTACTGAATGCACAAGGTACACTGAGAGACATACAAAAACCAGTCTTTTAAAGAGGGCTTCAGATCCAGAGTCATAGAAGCATCAAATAGACTATCCAACCTATGAGGGAAGGTGTGGGCGTGAGGTGGGTAAGAGATCAACCAAAGCACTTGCATGCATGCATATGAGCATAACCAATGGACAAAGACAGGGGGCGGGAGGGAAGGTGAGGGCATGTGCTGGGGGTTGGGGGTGGCAGAGGAGAGGTCAATGGGGGGAAAAGGAGACTTATGTAACACATTAAAGAATTTAAATTTAAAAAATAAATAAGTAAAAAATAAAGAGGGCATCAGGTTTAAGGTACAGATTATAATATTTAACAAAGGCGGCTGTGCTGAAAGAACCATTCTCTGCATGTGTAACAGGCACTTCTCCAGCATGAAGGAGGCCCTCCCACTATGGTTCAGGCCGCAGTTTGCTGGTGAAGCTCCTAAGGTAGAAGTCACTCGCTGCCTGCACACCCTGTGGTGTCTCACAGACACCTCAAGAATGCTGATTTCACTCACAAGCTCCAGGTGCAATATCATCTCCATCTTATTGTCCCTCTGCCCTCTGTTCCTACACACACCTGGTCACAGAGGATGACTCCAGTTACTGAATCTCTCTCTTCTCTGCATGTCTGCTTTGCTGCCACTGACCACAACTCTGCAACAGGCAGGGCCCTTTGTCATATGGACCTCACAAGCACACATGCCCTCCAACATACTTTGAACATAAAAATGCTACTCTGCCAATATCTCCTGATTGCTTGTAGAGCATGCATATGTCTGAAATTGACCATCTTCTAAACTGGCTGAAATGCTTGCTCCGCTAGGACGACTCTTTCCGGCCAAACGTGTTCCTTCTCCATACACTGCCCTGGCTTCTAAATTTACCCAGAGCCTCTGTATTGAAATGATTTCTGAACATTACAGGTCACCTATTATGCTACAGCACCCTTAAAGGCAGGAAGTCTTTCTAATGCTATCTCCATTGCCTGAGTGCTTCACCCATAGCAGGTAAGAAGCCATATGCGCTTAATGACTGGTTAAGTGAAATGGTTCCTTACTTTGGCCAAGAAATTAAATCACTTGAAATTCAGGTGTACCAAAGGATTGTAAATCCTAAATGTAAAGATTATAGAAAATTGAAAAGAATTTTATTATTTTTATAAGAGTCACTAAAATTAGGTGGTGAATTAAATTCCCAAACTAGTGAATGATGCTTTCAACTGCTAATTCATGCTTACCAGAGACACTGTTCTGTAACTTTTAACCGGGTTTTAACCCCTGGCGGTGACCCAAGTGTCCTACCTGCTCAGAAAGAGTCCTTACCTGTAGTCACACCAGGGGCACCGGTAGGGCTTCTCTCCTGTGTGCACCCGCTTGTGCCGAGTCAGGTGAGACTGGGTTGTGGAGGCAAAGTTACACTCGTCACATTTGAAAGGCTTTTCCCCTGTAATACATCAAGAAGTGTTGTACATGAATAATCATAAAAACTGGAAATGAAGGGATAAACCTGTTATTAACAATTAAAAAGAAATTTATTTCCATGAAATTTTAAGAGTACAGTTCAATGCTACACATATTTGGGACATTTAAAATTTATTCTCAGAGTTAGAAAGAAGACAGCCCCAATTTTTATTTCTCTATTGGAATGCAAGAATGGTACACAATCTATAGTTCACATGTAACCTACAGACAGGAATTTAAATTTTAGCTCTGGCCTAGCACCGTATTTGAAGTCATTTGACAAACTATGTTACCTTAGAGCCATTATAAACATCTCAATGAATATATAGTACAAAACTTATTATAATCTTAAAGGTAAATATGAAAAAAATAATAAAATAAAGCTATACATTGGTACCAAAGGAAATACTGTTAGAAGTCAAGGGAAATTACCATTCATTAAATGGAATAAAAGGAACAGAGGCTTCAAAGAAACATTCACACTGGTATTCACTAGCTCTTAAACTCTATCTCCCAGGTAGATATAACAGATCTATCCACACATACGTCTCACCCACGACTCAGGGGCTCAAAAGCTCACACAGGACTCATGGCTGCCCTTCGATGGGCATCTTTCTCTCCTTTACTCACCCCTCCTCCACACACACATTCGAAGAAATCACTGAGTCTTATCAGTTTTTAGTTCCACTGGCCACACTGGCTGGTGAGCACGTGAAACGTGGTATTTAACTTTAATTAATATAAATTTAAATTTAAATTTAAAACTGATACTGGATTCACTTATTGAAAAAATGTGTATGTCTATCTGGGGCAGCTTGGGAATGTGAATCTACATTGTGAAGGAAAGTTTATCAATGTAAACATAGATTGTGGCCTTAGATGAAAATTTAGCCTCTGAGTGGTGATGTGCTAGTAGAAGTGTCAATACACACACCAATTTCAAGCTCCTGCAATAAAACATCATGAAGTGTTGATAATAATGTTATACTGATACAATATTGAAATGATAAGTTGGATGTATTTGGTTAAATGAACTACTTAAAGGGTAATTTCACCTGTTACTTTTTCTTTTTTTAATGTGCTTACCAGGAAACTAAATATGACACATGTAGCTCACATTACAGGTTGATTGGACAGTGATGAACTAGAGAAATCCTCACCACCTCCTTCCCATAAGGTATAATGTAAGTACTGCCCTTCTCAAAGGAAACTGGTCACAGAAATTCTGAGTATGACGGGTTGATTTTACGTACAGCCGTCCCCGCTTAGCTGCCATTTCACTTGCAGGTTTCAGGTACCCTTGATCAACCATGGTCTGAAAATATTGAATTCTCCTACCCATCAATCTTGTCTGCTCCTGACACCCAACCATGGACATCATCACAGAGCAGATGATCCTCTTCTGACATAAAGTCAAAGGTCAAGAGTAGCCTAACACTATGGTTCAGAGCTGTATCATACTCCTCACTCCATCTCATCCCATCTGCACTGTCTCATCTAACATCATCCCAAGAAGGGTGAATACAGTGCAATCAAATATTCTGAGGGAGAGACCACATTCACATAGCCTTTAGTGCAGCATATTGTTATAATCGTTTTTATTTTATTATTGCTAATATCTTAGTAAAATTAATTTATAAATTAAACATTATCATAGATATATGTGTACTAGAGGCCTGGTGCACAAAATTCGTGAATGGGGGGTTGGTGTGTGTCCCTCAGCCTGCACCCTCTCCAAGCTGGCACAATCCAGGACTGCTGGCTCTCAACTGCTCACCTGCCTGCCTGATTGCCCCTAACCACTTCTGCCTGCCAGCCTGATCACACCCCTAACCACTCCCCTGCCAGCCTGATCGACGCCTAACTGCTCCTCTGCCGGCCCGATTGCACCTAACTGCCCTCCCCTGCCAGCCTGGTCACCCCTAACTTCCCTCTCCTGCCAGCCTGGTCATCCCTGTTCTCCCCTGTAGGCCTAGAATCCCCCCAACTGCCCTCTCCTGCAGGCCTAGTCACCCCCAACTGCCCTCCTCTGCTAGCCCGATTGCCCCTAACAGCCCTCCCCTTCTGGCCTGGTCACCCCTAACTGCCCTCCCCTGCTGGCCCGGTCACCCCTAACTGCCCTCCCTTGCCGGCCTGGTCACCCCTAATTACCCTCCCCTGCAGGCCTGGTCCCCCCAACTGTCCTCCCCTGCAGGCCTGGTCCCCCCCAACTGCCCTCCCCTGCAGGCCTGGGCCCTCCCCAACTGCCCTCCTCTGCAGTCCTGATTGCCCCCAACTGCCCTCCCTTGCAGGCCTGGTCCCTTCCAACTGCCCTCCCCTGCTGGTCTGATCGCCCACAACTGCCCTCCCCTGCTGGCCATCTTGTGTCCACATGGGGGCAGCCATCTTCTGTGTTGGAGTGATGGTCAATTTGCATGTTACCTCTTTATTATATAGGATAGTGATGTAGAGCTTGGTACTATCCACAGTTTCAGACATCACTCAGGATCTTGGAATGTAACCTCCTGACCATAACTGCATAACATTTAACTGATGCACACACACCTCACCTGCCTCTGCAGCCAGGGTAGCAGTTAGAAGCCAGACTTCTGGTTTCCTAATCCAGGTTTTGCCATAATTCACTCCCTACCTGTAAAATCTCCTTAGCAAAATCAGGAGGGTAATTCCACCAAACAAGAAGGGTAATTGTGAGGGTTAAACAAAATAAACTGATGAACAAAATGGAACCAGAAGCATGGATACATGGAACAGACTGGTAGGTGTCAGAGGGGAGAGGAGTGAGGTGACTGGATAAAGAGGTTAAGGAATTAGCTAAAGAATGTATATGTATAACCACAGACACAGACAATATTGTGGTGAAGGCCAAGGGAGGAGGAGGTGGGAGTGGGTGGCGGTGGGCAAAAGAGGGGAGAATGGGGACATATGCAATAGTGTTAATTTTAAAATATTTTAATAATAATAATAAAAGAACACAAAGCATGTGTCCAGCACTTAGCAAGGTGCTCAATGACTTGGGATTTTTATCATTATGTGACTGGACTGCCTAACCACTGACTACTGCAGTCCTCTCACACAGCAATGCATCTCACCCAGGTCCCACTTCCAGTAGAGACAAACCTATAGCTTACCTAAGATAATTAACAGTGAATATAACATCAAGATATTCTTTAGCAGATCCTACCAGGAAATATTTTCTTTATCCTTGAAAAACAAAAGACCATATACAAAGCACAGAAAAAATCTTGGGAGTTGAGAGGATTTTTTACTCTTTTAGCCATGTGTCCTTAAAATAAATACCATCTACAAGATTCCAATCAAGTGGTCAACATGACTGTTCTCAGCTTCTTAATTGCTGTGGACAACTCAATTATACTAACTGACTTATACAAAAACTCACTTTTATGACAATGGCAGGTTTTGCTTTCACTTGAGAGGTAATAGGGGATATTCACCCATTCATCTACTGAAGGACGTCTGAGTTCCTTTTATTTTGGAGTATGACAAATGAAGCAATTATGAATCTTCATGAGCAAGTCTCTGCTTGGGCCTACAGTCGTCCTCTTGGGTATGTATCTAGGAGTCAGATGACTGGGTTCTAGAGTAGGTACATTAATTTTGTGAAGCATTGCTAAACTGTTTTCTGAAGTGGTCTGACCATTTTACAGTCCTAGCAGGTGTGTATGAGAGTTGCTTTTGCTCCACATCATCACAGACATATGGTGTGATCAGTTCTTTGAATCTGTTTTTCTAATGATGCTGAGGATCATTTAATATGTATACTGGCCATACATTTATATTCTTTGGTGAAGTGCCTGTTCAAATCTTTCGACCTTCTCAAATTGGCTGTGTTATAATTGTGTTGTTAGAGTTCTTTATATATTGAAAATACATATCCTTTATAAGATTTGTGATTTACATGTATTTTTCCCCATGTATGTGGCTTGTCTTTCATTCTCTTCAGGGTCTGTGGAAGAGAAGTTTTAAATACATCAATGTATGATTTTTCAAGTTATGATATTTTTCATTTCTGAATCAGGCTTCCGATGTGATATCAATAATTTGATAATCTATGGTCACAAAGATTCTTCTGGAATTTTTATGTTTTTAGGTTTTAGATTTAGATTATGATCATTTTGAGTAAATTTTTATATATGCTGTGATATATGAATCAAAGTCCATTTTTATTGCATATGGATAGCCAATTGCTCACCATGGAAATGAGGGTCTGCTCTATAATCTTTACCCCATTTCTTTATTTGCCCACCTTGATGCTAATACCAGAATGACTTAATTAATACACCTTTATATTAAGTTATGAAGTCAGATAGCATAAGTCCTCAAGTTCATTCATCTTTCTCAAACTTTTCATTATTTCAGACTATTGCGCTTCCATATGAGTTTTAACAGCAGCTTCTCAATTTCTTTTAAAAAGAAAAGCCTGATGAGATCTGAAATGATCAATGTGGAGGACATAAAATCTTAACAAAACTGAGTCTTCCAATTCATGAAGATTGTACATTACTCTATTCACGCCTTCTTTAATTTCTCAGGGCAGTATTTTGAAGTTGCCAATGTAGAGGTTTGCACATCCATTGTTAGATTTATCTCTAAACTAGACGCCCGGTGCACAAAAATTTGTGCACTCGGGGGGAAGGAGGGGCCCCTCAGCCGTGCCTGTGCCCTCTCGCAGTGTGGGACCCCTCAGGAGATAACGCCCTGCTGGCTTAGGCCTGCTCCCGAGTGGCAGAGGGCAGGCCCAATCCCTAGGTGCAGCCCCTGGTTGGGCTCAGAGCAGGGCCGATTGGGGAGTTGGGGCACCACCCGTCATGCACAGAGCAGGGCAGATCGGGAGGATGTGATGCCACCCCCAGTCATGCTCAGGGTAGGGCCGATTGGGGGATTGGGGTGCTGCCCGCTGTCACACTCAAGGCAGGGTTGATGGGGAGGTTGCAGCACCACCCCCTGTCACGCACAGAGCAGGGCCCATCAGGGGGTTGAGGAGCTTCCCCCTGTCACTCAGAGAGTAGGGCCGATAGGGGAGTTGAGGCACCGCCCCCTGTCACACACAGAGCAGGGCAGATCAGGGGGTTGGGGCGCCGCCACTCTCACACTCAGGGCAGAGCCGATGGGGAGGTTATGGCTCTACCCTGTCACACACAGAGCAGGGCCCGTAGGGGGGGCGGGGGGCGGGGCGCCGCACCCTGTCACACACAAAGCCACAGGGTGATCAGAGGTTGGGGAGCTCCCTCGTATCAGGCACAGAGCAGGGCTGATCAGGAAGTTGGGGCGCCTTCCCCTGTCACGAACAGAGCAGGGCGGATAGGGAGGTTGTGGCCCCACCCCCTGTCACACACAGAGCCACAGGGCGATCAGGGGGTTTGGGCACTGCCCCCTGTCATGCTGATCCCGGTGCCAGGAAGCATATTACCCTTTTACTATATAGGAAAGAGGCCTGGTGCATGGGTGGGGCTGGCTGGTTTGCCCTGAAGGGTGTTCTGGATCAGGGTGGGGGTCCCCACTGGGGTGCCTGGCCAGCCTGGGTGAGGGGATGATGGCTATTTGCAGCTGGTACACACCCTTCAGGGTTGGGGTCCCCACTGGGGTGCCTGGCAAGCCTGGGTGAGGGGCTGAGGGTTGTTTGCAGCTGGTCACACACTCTTCAGGGTGGGGGTCCCCACTGGGGTGCCTGGCCAGTCTGGGTGAGGGGCTGAGGGCTGCTTTCAGGCTGGCGGGTGACGGAAGCTCCCAACCGCTCCTTTTTTCCTTTTTTTTTTTTTGAATTCTGGGCCAGCTTTAGCTCTGAGGCTCCAGCTCTTAGGCCTCCGCTGCTGAAAGTAATTAATCGAAACAATGTATAACTCCAGCTCTGACTCCAGCTCTGAGATTCCAGCTCACTGAAAGCTGGTTTCTGGGGGTTTTTTTTAGCTTCTATATTTGTTAAAATGTTTCAAACTGCAGGCTCAGAGCCTCGCAAGGCAGGCGGGCAATGTTGGAATCCTCCATCACTGAAGCAAGCAAGCCTAATGTTAGTTTCAAGCTGCCTGGCTGCCGGCCGCCATCTTGGCTGACAGTTAATTTGCATATCTCCCTCATTAGCCAATGGGAAGGGTAGCGGTCGTACGCCAATTACCATGTTTCTCTTTTATTAGATTAGATATTGTACATTGGTCAAAAATGATTGACAAAACATGCAAAATCTATTTTGTTCCACTGATCTATCTGTGTGCCAATACAATCCTGTCATAATTATTGCAGCTATATAATAAGCCTTCAAGTCAGGTAGTACAAATCTTCCAATTTTAATATAATAAATCTAAGTGGCCAAACAATTTAAAGATATTTTTTAAATTAAACAAATTCACAACTATATTCTGGTATTTTCTTATTCCATTCAACCTAAGTTTGAAAATCTGTTGGCATGACTCAATAACTTGTTTGTTCTAGTAGCCTTGGTAGACAACATTATCTATTTGTTATGAATTTGACAGGAATCATGGGGAGAAAAGGGTGATATTACAGATTCATTGCCTGAATCAGTGGTATAAATTGAAGGTCATCTAAATTCTTCAAAGTTAATGTTCTTGGTTTGGAGGTTAAACATAAGCACTTAAAAAACATAAATATAGCTTATTTCATTTAAATTTTATGGCATTTTTATGTCATACAAGTTAAATTTAAAAACACTTTTAAAGAATAATGTCATTTATATTCTCTATAACTTTATTAATCTGAAGTTCACATTAAGCTAGCAATATATTGCAATTAAACCAGTTATTTTGAACCTTCTCAGCTCATGACACATATGAACAAATGACTAAAATTCTGCAGCATGCCAAAAAATATATTTTTTTGCTGATCTGACAAAAAAAAATAGGTAAAATTTTGATTCATTCACAGCAGATGGCTATTGTTGTGTTGGCTGTTGTCTTTTTTTTTTCCTTGACAATCTAGGGTAAAGAGGTCAGTGCCCCTGACTAAATAGTCAGATATTGCATGTTTTAAAAATTCTTATGGCACGCTGGTGGAAAATCACAGTGATAAACTGTAAATTGTTATTTCATATTTAACTTGACTATATAAAAATGTGTAATATTGAGAAAATTTGAATTATACACAGGCTGACAGATAAAAAATATAATATACCAAAATAAGCTACATAAATATTATGCTGTGACCATTAAGTAAAGGCAGGCTCAAGCGTGTCTTCATAGTAGGCTCATAATGGAGGATAACTGGTTGTACATTTATGTAAACTGCAGTTTATTCAAGTCTGCACACAATAGTTAATTTGTAGCTCATTAATTTTGTGGCATGTTCAACACTCCTGTTTGAAGAGGTTAACTGTGTGTTTTTTAAGCCAGAAATGATAATTTCTTCAGGAAATTTTTTCAGGAAATACATTTCAGAAATAAAGAAGAACTTTCCTATTTGTTAGTTTCAATACATAGCCAAGGAAATTAACTCAACTTCTACATAGTAACACCTGAAATCAAACCTTACAAATTTTAAGTAAGAATTTCAGTTCACTGGTATTTGTTACTGGTGGAAATGAGATAGGTGCTATATGAAGAGTTGTGCACACTTGTTAAGAGAAAACTTCAGATGGACTGATAAGTTAATTTTGTCTACTGGGGCCAGTCCTTCTAAATCCTTTGTCATTCCACAGCCAGAAGGATGACAACATCTATAAGCAAGACATTAACTACTCTTGAAAATAGGGTTACCTGGATACGTCCTATTTAAAAAGCAGAATAAAGATGACATTTCCTTTCCTCCTATTTTCCTTAATATTACACACTTTTCTTTCTTTTTTTAAAATATATTTTTATTGACTTCAGAGAGGAATAGAGAGGGGAGAGAGAGATAGAAACATCAATGATGAGAGAGAATCATTTATCGGCTACCTCCTACACGCCCCCTACAGGGGATTGAGCCCGCAACCCTAGCATGTGCCCTTGACTGGAATCGAACCCGGGACCCTTCAGTCTGCAGGCCAATGCTCTATGCACTGAGCCAAACCAGCTAGGGCCACACTTTGCTTTATGTGCAATAATTTTGTCCAAAATAACCAGGAAAAAATATTCTGCCTCTTTGGTTCCTCTGATAGAGTCAAGGAAAGATAAGGGGGCACCAGAAGGCCTGTGCATGGGGCAGGCCCTTGGGTGTCTGTCAGGCAGGCTGCCATGCCACCCGGAAGCTCACATTTGGCATCCATCCTCCCCGCGCCCGCCGGCGGCTGGGGTGGGGGGGCGGGTTTGAAGCTAGTCACTACTCCAACCACTTGAGAGGGTTACTCCTGTGCCTGGAAGGAGGGGCTCTGACAGGGGGTGAAAGTAAACCTTGGGTTGAAAGATGTTCTGTGTCAGCCCACCAGGCAATTGGTTTGCAGGGGGTGGAGGGGGATTATTTCCACCATCTGGAACATCTTTGATACCTGTCCTTTCCGAGCTGAGTGTAACTGCGTAGGCAGTCTGTGGTAAAAAGGTAAACCGTGTCAAAGAGGAATGAAGCAGAAAAACATAGATTTCAAATGCACTACACAATTCCAGCCTTGGGGGCGGGGGGGGGGGGGGGGGTGGGTGGAGAAGCTGCATGTTGCTTAAATTTTATAAATCCAGTGTAAAAGCTAAGGACCTAGACTGAGTTACACTAAGCTGTTTGGTTGAAGTGTACGGTCTTAAGAACTGACTCTGGTATTAAAGAATCATGTGTGATTTGTGCCACAGTGGCAGGTAAGTGCCAAAAAGACAGATGCTCTGTCTGGGAGACATTGTCCTATACGGTATGAAGTTAATAGCAAAGTAATAAGGAGCCCCTGGACCCAACATAAAATAGAAAGTTGTGCTGCTCCATGCCGGCTTCCAGATCGATAGCCTGTAAACGCCTCAGCATTACCGGCCCCGCTGCGGGGGAAGAGCAGCGCCCCATGCTGGCAAAGGCAGCACACAGGAGGGTCGCCTGTTCCCCAGGGCCACCCAGCATGTGACAGGTGACAACAGTGGCACTGGAATGGTAACAACCAGTCATCAATAAACCGAAAAGAGTGAGAATAAAATCCCCGCACAAACCCACTGTGCCACACACATACTTCCAGCTTCTCGGAGACAGTTGCAAGCCTGATGCCCACCCACGGGGCTCCTTCACCTCTTATGCAGAATCTTTAAGTTGCTGGATTAAAAATGTATGATCGCAGGTCACTTCTGTAAACTTAACACAAACATTTGTGTTTACAAAGTTAAGTCTGTGTTTACAACATTATGTTCAACACTGGAAATTTGTCTTGGGCTCAGTAATGACTCCTATCCCATAGGGAAATCTAAAGCATGTAAACTCAAGATCTAAAAGAAATGGCTCGCATTAATTTCCATTGACCTTACAAGTAGCATAATGGGTATTACAGCTACCTGCAGCTAACTTCTAAATATCACATATCACAAATAAAAATGTACCACAAACAACATGTATCTTCATTTCATGCCATTTTGAGTTTAACTCCCAAACTCAGCCACACTCATGCTATCTTAATAAAAGTGCAACACTTAGTTACCAATTCTGTTACCACATAATTTAACATCTAAGCTAATCACTTTGAGAGCAGAAAGTGGTTGTGTTGACAATTAGAAGGGACAATGCCACAACAGCACTATTCCAGGCACATATAATTTAGAATTATTAAAATAATTACTTATAGGACCCATTATAGCACACCAAGTAGGTCAACAATTTTTATAAATGTTTAAACGTTTCACCTTTAAGTGTTCCTAATGAAGGCATCATTTTATTTTGTGAAATTACCAAGAATGCATATCGTGAAAAACAAAACCCCCTTCAATGTCCACATCCACTTATGTTGCCCTCTTCATTGCTATCCACTCTTGATAGCAAAAATTGAAAAAGTAATGAGTTCAAACCTCATGTACCAGTGAAACACACTGAGAGATTGCTGGCAGCGGTTCTCAACCTGTGGGTCGCAAACAATGAAAATACATCCTGCATATCAGATATTTACATTACGATTCATGACAGTAGCAAAATTACAGTTATGAAGTAGCAACGAAAATAATTTTATGGTTGGGGGTCACCACAACATGAGGAACTGTATTAAAGGATCGTGGCATTAGGAAGGTTGAGAACCACTGTTAGAGGGTTAGGTGGTTAGGGAGGCGAGACAGAGTGGGGCAGGGAGGCTGTAAGTAAGGGGGTTGAAGGGGTGATGAGCAGACTGACTGAAAGGGGGCCCAGAGAGGAACACGGACCTTGGCTCCACCCATGAGGTCCTCCACCTGCGAGGTCCGAGGCAGAGTCAGGCCTACAGTGAAGGGCCTACTGTATCTGTGCTTTGGAGGCCAAACTCTTTTCCCTCCTGTTTGCTATGAGTTTACTGAGAACACCTGATCCATAAAACATGAGTAGGCCTAGTTTTCAACAATATAATAATAGATGAATTGAAATCTTAGGATATTCAAATAATTTTCAGTGGCTTTTACGAAAGCCGAGCAGACAACCACGGAGGACCAGGAGCGATTCTGGGCGCCTGCCTGGACTGCTCTCGAGTACTGACCTGTATGCTGCCTGCGGTGCTTGGTGAGGGCGTGCCGGGTCCCGCCAGCGAAGCCACAGAGGTCACACAGGAACGACTTCTCGCCTGTTGCAACAATAAACAGATGAGGGACTGCGGAGGTCACAGATCATTAAAACATATCTATCAAGGCTTTCAGGGTTACTAATTCCTCCAATCAAATGTTTCCATGTAAATATGTCAAATGGGAATGAAATTACCACTGCGGTTTATTGACTGTGATAAAATCTGAAAAGCACCACTGAACATAATTACATACTTGTCAGACCCATAAAAATTAGCTTTATTATCAATGGAATGGTTTTGTACAACTTCATTTCTGGTAGATGTCTTCCAGATGGGGCTGCTTTATGCACTTGAACAGTTTTTATGCATATCCTGATTTTTTACAATTCCCATACATCTGGCCTTTCTGAGCTGAGTAAAGACTGCTCGGAATAGTTAATATACAGTATATATGATTTTGCTTAAATAACACAATGAATTTTCTAACAGCTAAAGGACACTGAATTGGTTTTACCTGATTCTATCAGGGTCTTCTTTAATAAGTTCCTACTTAATAATGTGAATTAAATGGTTTCCTGGAACATACTGAAGATCCAAGTATCAATAAAATCTACATTACTCAGTACCAATAGCAGTTCAATGCTGTTTATGTTTCTCAAACTTCCAAGGCATAAGAAAGAAAGGGTAGAGATTGCTAAAGAAATGGTACAACACTCCTATTATTCATCTTTAATGATAACTCTGGCCTGGAAACTGCAGCAACAATTAGAGACAGATTTGGCAGACTCAGTATTTGTTAAAAGTGTGTAAATGCTCATTTTTAAAGCATTTTTACACAAGCTAACATTTTGCCCTGCATGTTATAAATGCAATCTATCTTTCTACTGCAGCATATTTAGGCAATAAGTGTCGGTAAGCCAGGCAGTTTATCCCATAAGGCTCACAAAGCAGGGCCAGCGAGAATAAAATGCTAACCTTGGAGAGATCCAGTGAAATTATACAATAGTTTTCCCAAACTGAAATAAATCATTTGTATCTATCTTTATCTACTTTACTCATTTAGATGTTTTAATGCAACAAGTCTTCGAGGGCTCTGTCCGAGTCAGCCTGCTTCGTCCTCAACCATTTTGGTGTGTCACAGCGGAGATTTAGCGTGAGGGGGTTGGAAAATGGTCATTGCCTTTTTTAAACTTAGAAACAATAGTAACTATAAGAAGACAGAACGACTTTGGTAATCAAAAAGGTCTTCCCCTTGCATAAGAGCATGACTAGGTTTTCTAACTTAAACAAATATGTATTAATAAAGAGTTTGACGTTATGTTTAATCCTATTTGTAATGGCATGTTTAAAATGTTCATTATCATTTACAAAATAGAGCTGAATTTAAATATTTTTCCTATCTTTACTTTCCTATCTTGGGGTTAAGTTTATTCCTTGACATCACTATTTCAATACAGAAAAAAGGAATAGAGTAGATGGGCTGTGAAGAATAAAGTTTAATTATAATCACTCATTTAATTATTTAATCAATTAAAAATATAAATCTTTCTAACTAGCTGTATTATCAATTAAATAACACGGAACGTAGACTTTTTTAAATCCACAAAGATAATTGCTGGTTAATATTAACATACTATTCTACACTGGGGTAGAACTCTTCTCCACTATTTATTCCTCACCACTCTCTTGTGGGCATGAACCGTTTGTGCATGTGGGAATGTGTGTGCCAGTTCACACACACACGCACACTTGGTGGGGTGTGCCATTCAGCCGGCCAAACCTCTGATGAGGAAGGAGTACTCTCACCTGGTTCGGATCCCAGAGGAGTATGACCGTTTCTCTCACTGGTAAACTCTGTGACCTACATCTTTCTTATGAAATATACTCCCAAACATAGAAAACTCCTCATGATGTATGGTCTTTTCAGGTACACAGGCTTTGGGTACATATTAAGTTTTGTTCCCTTTCCCGGTTTAACATATTTACCAGCACAAAGACAACATTATTTTTCCATGTGATTTGGTTCTAGATACATCAGTGACCTTGAATTTGATGTGTAGAGTTTATTTGGAATGTTAGTCTACAATGGCTTGTATGTGAGATTTACCTTGGTGGCTTGATGTGTTTGGCATTCCACATTCAATTTTCACTTATTTTGAGGAAGCGGGGAGCGGGGGTGGGGGTGGAGGTGGCAGGGGGAGAGTTGCATTGGAATGGGCAACACAGTATTTTTCAAAAGAAAATTTAAGAAAAACTAAATGTAATATTTTACTACATGTAACAGGGGTTCATGTAACATGCCATATTTAGCTGATAGCAGAGATATAATAGGAGACTTTTCTTAACAACTTGAATTAGTTTCAAGTGTGCCATTTTGCATTCAAATGCAGAAAGACACGGAAACCAATCCTTTATTTTCTATTAGAAAACAGCCACTGTCCCCTATCTCTCATTATGGTGCAGACTACAAGACCTAACAACAAAAATCCATATTATTGATCCGGCCAAGTCTCCACAATTATTCTTTAGAAGGAAACGCCGACGATAAATTACATCTGCACTGGCTTTTCATCTGCTGTTCGATATAAGTGATCTCTCAGGGCAGGCTAGAGACCTTAAATCGTCAACGCCCTTGTCAAGGAAGCCGAGGAGGCCTGGGCTTCCACAACTGCTGCAGAAGAACTTTTAACCTATAATTTCTAACAATAATATAGGATTCTTGGCAATCAGAAGAACATTTGGGAATGCTGATTAAAATTTATTTTTTCCTTGAAACAAAATACTTTTTGAGAGATGTGAAGAGAAGGAAAACCAGGAAAATACCAAACAGCTCTCAGTAGTACAGCTCTGGTGAGGGAAGGAGAGTGCTCGAATGCACCTGGAAGGAGTTTGGACCCACTGCCCACAGATAATGAAAACACGTCATAAACACTGACCACAGCAGGTACTCAGGGACATGTTTGTGAAGGTCAAATTGAGAGTCCTCGGCACCACACCCAGCACAAATGTATATTCTGTGTGTGCTTTCCATCACTTGGTTTGAAAATCCATATAAATGTATGAAAATCCTTTAAATGTATAGCGGCTAAATTCAGATGAGTCTTTTTGTATTAATTATCAAAAATTCTTGAATCTGATAGCACTCTGCTCTTAAGAGAAATAATGAGTGGATTAATTTTTTTTAAAAAAGGTGCATAAAATGGAGATTTAATTATGTTAACAAATATGATGGTGCTGAGTTTATCTCAGTAATAAAATACAAGACCAGTTCTTCACAAATCAAGAATAGACCTAAAAAGATGTGTTTAAACACATACACATATATGTACACACACAACAGAAATGAGCTTTTAAACAGGGAACTTGTTCTGTTTAACTGTACACGTGCAACACTCAGCTCCACACACACATGTTTAAATGTCAGTTTAACGCTACCCTCTCATTCACACACAGTGAACTGATACCATCCTCTTTGCTATAGAATTACCACAATCTTAAACTCTGCAAAAGGGAAATCATTTCCACGGGCCCCTCATGCAGGGGGCAGCACACCTGTGTGTGTCCTGTAGTGGTCTTTCATGGCGGAGGCCGTGAGGAAGGAGTAGTGACACGTGGGCCATGTACACTTGAAAGGCTTTTCTCCTGTGTGCAGCTTCATGTGATTGTTCAGGGCCCACTTCTCGGTGAAACTTCTATCACACAAGTGGCATGTAAATTTCCTGCATGAAGAAGAGAGAAAACCATGTAAACGTGACCCGCACAGGCCTCCGAAGGCCCCAGCAGCAGCGTGTTCTAGCCCTGAGTGGGGCAGCGCAGGCTCGGGGAGAACCGCAGGCCGGGCCTGTCATGTCTGTATAACCAGGCATTGATTTTGCTGTCCAGGCCTGGCACTCCAGCCATTTATTCTCTGCTTTGCGGTTGGGCCCAACGGGTTTGAAAAATTCTGTTACAGTCCAGTCACCCCTGAGGCAAATGTGAGAATAGATTTCACCTGTACAGGCCTACACCACTTATCCAGGGCATGGGCTGTCAGAGCAGAGGCTAAATGAAAAGCTATCCATACTAAACTACTCAGACAACCCCTGCTCTCTGCAGGCGGAGGCGGCTGCTGCTGGCTGCGTGGGAGCCCCCACTGCTCCTGGAACAGCAGTGCCCCTGCAGGCACCCAACTGCCCCCACCACAAAGCTCCCAGGGGAAGGAGGTCCCAAAGGCAGCTGCTGAAAAGCTGTCCTTCTGAGTCACCACATGGCTACATAAAAAGTTGGCTTTGATAAAAATAAAATTATAAATTCTTTTATTTCATAAAATAAAATTAAAAATAAGCTTTTGAGAGAAATAAATCTCAATTAGTTCCCTTATGAGAAAAAAAAAACACCTGAAAATAACAAAGCAGTACTCACACTAGAAATATTTCAGCCCCAGAGCCCACAGTTAAAGATACCTTCAATGATCAAAGCAGTATGAACCATGAACAAAACACTTGAATACTCCCTCTGGTTAGTCTTCTGTCCTGTTTCACTATCACTCATGAAATCACTGCTAAAATTTACTTTTTATTACTAATACAATTTAGTTTAAAGCCTTCCCTGTACCTACAATAGTAGTGTCCAGCTAATTAATTCAGGATAATGAATAGTCAAATAAAAGCAAATTAAACCAAATATTCAAAATTAAAATATTTTAGTAAGTTGATAAGCACTATGCCACAGAAGAGAAACTACATAGCAGCTTGATTTGACTGCCTTAAATTGGTCTATACTTTTAGCAAGTTAATGCAACTAAAAAAACAGGATTACAGTATGTGTTTTAAATTATGATATAAATATGGAGGTGTATATTCTTTGCATAAAGGCTTTAACTATGATTTTACAAATTTCCTTCATCTCATAAGGGTAGAAAAAGAATCTCAAGCTCCAAATAATTACCTTTCTCATTTTTGGGTAAATGTCGATTACTTTAACAAATTAATCATCCAGAGTTTCACATATTCTTATGAAATTACCTTTTATAAAAATCCCTCTTCATTTGCTACATGTATTTATATTTTTATAACATTAGATCTTAAATGCAACGGGAGTGAAAATTACTAAATATTCATACAAAATATCTTAAGTGCTTCATTACTATTAAAATTGCCAATTAATATATCTATATAATATGTGACATTATATTTGCAACCATTAACTCAGACTGACTTTGAAATTACTACATCATTTGATCATTGCTTACTGGTGCCACAGAATGACAAATATAGCTAAATACTTTGAAATGCACTGTAAAAAAAAATATCATGTCCGTATATCTCTTTGACGGGTCTTCATACATTTAACATTTCAAAACCATGACAGGGATCTTATTTTTAAGATAAATTCCCCTATCTACTTATTTCTTCATGTATTTATTGTGGATCTAACCTTCTCCTACAAGAAATAAATAAGGAGGTTAAATAGATGCTATCTTTTAACAAATAGTTTCTCTAGACTGTATTACAACTTTATGAATGACAAAATAAATCCCTCATTTTTAAATCTACCATGATGTACATTTAACAAAATTACATCTATGAAACCTCAATGCATGTGCTCTATTATTCATACGTAATAAAAATGTTAAACCAGAGCTTAGTGCCTGCCATGAAGTGACAAAAGCCAGATAACAAAGAACTGAGGCCACTGCTTGACTTTCAGAAAACCTCGTGTCTTCCTGTTTGCTTTATGAACATAAGTACGTGTACTGATGACCAATGTAGAGAGTCCTTGTGAAGATTAAGACACCCATTAATGGGTATTTCCTGGGACCCCATAAATTCTGAGTCTCAAATACTGTAGACTAGCTGCCTTCATGCAGCAGGTCAGCAAGGACAATACCCACTGAGGGAGCCCTGGCTGGCTTCAGGTAGGTCTTCAGGACTTGAGCTAATGAGCAGTGCCCTGGGTACCCAAGGAAAGGTGCCAGCGTGTGTGGGGACCCAAGGAAAAGTGTCAGTGTGCACTCCAGGTGGAGCCACAGGGACCCAAGGAAAGGTGCCAGTGTGAGTGGGGACCCACGGAAAGGGGTGTGCTGTTGGTGGATCCATGTCCCTGGTTACCAGGGGTTCAGATGTCTATTGTGCTAAAACTTTTTGGAATAAAGCCTTTTTTCAGGTGGTCAGCTGTGCTGTAGAAGTCAGTTAAGATGTTATTTTTTAGTGTAAATTCACATGCTGGTGAGTCAGCTCAGACTCCTGGCAACCCTGCGAATGAGTGAATGAGTGATGTCCACCATGTTCTGTCCTCAACAGATGTCCTCAGCTCCTGTGGACTCAGGTCTATGGCTTCGTTTATGGGGGCACTCCATCTCTTACTTGATAAATTTATAAAGTTTCCTAAATTAAATCCTCAGCATTTTCCCAGCACTCTTGTTGTACTTACACTAGGTTTATTTACTGTAATATGTGCTATTCTGTCATTAGCACCCCCAACACATGGTAGGCCCTGGGCCTTTGTTCTCCCCTGTGAAAGCCAGTGGGGGACCCCCTATGACTCACTGGTGACATGATTTACGCTCACAGAGTCAAGGTGAAAATCCATATCTGTAGACTTAAAATTTTGAGGAGAGAGTACTAAATATCCTCATTGTTAGATATATGACAAAAACTAAAAATTTTCACAGGGTGTCCCTAGCCATTATGTACAAAGTTAAACTAAAAAACTACTAGGGGGCTGAATTATGACTGCATGAATAACACCACTCCCTTAACAGACACTTATGCCTCAGTGGAACTCTGTGAGAGCAACTGCTTGTTTCTGAATGTCAAAAGGGCAGACAAGATATGTCAAAATATATTAACTTGCATTTTTAGTTGCATCCTTAACTTTAGCTTTCCATTATCCACAGAAGCCAAGTGGCCTAATTGGGGAGCTATACTTATTTTCTCAAATCATACTTTAAAATGTTATTTCAGCATGTAAAAATCCTACTAGTTGGATTACTCATTCCATTTATTAGTAACATAATTTTAAAAAATGCCCCTATCCCACTTACATATGAAGATAAAAATATTTTGATGCTCTGGTACTTTACTACCTTAAAATATTTAAAATATAGTAAGATGTGTCACTAGCATATTTTTATGTTCTTTACTAATCTCTCCAATTCAGGATAATTTGGAAACTAATTGCGTTGGCGATGTTTTTAGAGTTATATTGTACTAACTCTTTCTCCTAGAAAGCCTGTCTAGGTACACAACCAAGAGACTCTGGTACAAGTACAGACGTAGAAAAAAAAATGTCCTCATTCAAATGTGAGCAACCTTAAATACCCACTGGGGGAGAAAGTAAATAATGGGTTTAATCATAAAATAGAACATCATCGTGCAGGTAAAATGATCGACTAGTGCCGGGAGCCGATCCATCCGTGCTATTTCAAGGGACCTGGCATATATAGCATACGGTTCTTAATATGTTTGCTCACCTTCTTGGCGCTGTGTTTTAACCAAGGTCACCTCTCCGAGAAGGGTTGAATCCCCAGGTAGGGATTTTCCCCTGAAGTTAGGGAGGGAATAAAACCTCTTAACTAAGTGCCAGGCGGGTAATTAATCACTTTAACTACGAACAATCATGCTTAAGCTACATAATCTTTACTCCCTGGAATGGAGATAAGAAACGCCCTAACCTTTGTAATAGAGGTTGATAGGATTGAATCAACTGGTATAAATACAGATGTAACAAGACAGAATTTAGAACACAGAACTTAGAACACAGGGCTTGGAAGACAGGACCAAGAGAGACAGAGACTAGGCACAGAACCTACACAGAACGTTCTCTAGGGACAGAAGAACTTCACTGGCGAGAGCATGCCGGAGGATCCTGGACCAAAGGCGTGGACGGAGTCGGCGAAGAAGGAAGGGCACGGGGACAGCGTTCAGTTGATCAGCAGCCTAGCCAGGATCTCTAGCCAAGTTCTGGTCTGGATCTCCAGAGAGGTTCTGCTCAGGTTCTCCAGTCAGGTTCAGTCACCAGGTTCTAGTCAGGCTCTCCTGCCAATCTCCGCAGTCAGGTTCAGTCCAGGATCCCCTGCCATGCTCTCTCGCCAGGCTCCGCCTCCAGGCTCCGAGGCCAGTCCCTGTCCAGGATCCTCCGGCATGCTCTCGCCAGTGAAGTTCTTCTGTCCCTAGAGAATGTTCTGTGTAGGTTCTGTGCCTAGTCTCTGTCTCTCTTGGTCCTGTCTTCCAAGCCCTGTGTTCTAAGTTCTGTGTTCTAAATTCTGTCTTGTTACATCTGTATTTATACCAGTTGATTCAATCCTATCAACCTCTATTACAAAGGTTAGGGCGTTTCTTATCTCCATTCCAGGGAGTAAAGATTATGTAGCTTAAGCATGATTGTTCGTAGTTAAAGTGATTAATTACCCGCCTGGCACTTAGTTAAGAGGTTTTATTCCCTCCCTAACTTCAGGGGAAAATCCCTACCTGGGGATTCAACCCTTCTCGGAGAGGTGACCTTGGTTAAAACACAGCGCCAAGAAGGTGAGCAAACATATTAAGAACCGTATGCTATATATGCCAGGTCCCTTGAAATAGCACGGATGGATCGGCTCCCGGCAGACTAGGACTATATTTATCAGCATGTGGGTTACACCATCTCTGAAACTTAACAGCATTAAAACAAGTTAGATACAAAAATGTACCACTGATATAAAATTTTTCAAAGAAAGGAACAATATTAAACATAGACATATGAAATCCATGTGCAAAGACATTCATGGTATCATAATCTGTGAATACTGCTTGCTTCTGAGAAGAGGGGAGCAGGCGTGCATATGGGAATAGAGTGTTAACTATAACTGTATGATTTTGTTGTTTTTTTAAAAGAAGAAATTGAAGTATATACGGCCACATGTTAACATCTTCCAAAGTGTTTCCATTGTTTTTGAAATTTTTCCAAATTCAAAATGAATATTTTAACTAAACTATCAAACAATATTTCACATCTTCTCTACATGACACATTGGACCAGACTTGTCAAATTAATAAGTCACAGAAATTCACATCCGCAAAAAAGAGTGCAGCAGTAAGCCAGATGTAGTATGGCACAAATGAAATTTAATAAAAGAACAAGCTAATTTTTTTCAAGATATTAAACAATAGTGCAGTTATTATCTCTGAAAACTGTGAAACAAAGTTGTTGACTGATCCAAAACTAAACTGATGTTGCAAAAACTTAATTGACAGGTATTGCTGGTCTTTATGAATAAACCAGAATACAGAGCAGTTAAAACAATACAAGGTTTGTACAATTCCTAGCAAAGCAGTCCAATCTATACTAATAAAAGCCTATGTGGTCATCACGCCCTCACGCCGTGATGCCCTCATGCCATAACAATCCATCACCAGGAGGCTGCGTGCGCAGCGGGTGCACAAGGGTGGGCGGGGCTGCATGCACAGAGAGGTGCACACGAGTGGGCGGAGACTTGATATGTGTGTGGCACGGAGGCGGGTCCTGGAGGCTCCTCGCTGAGCCATGGAGGCAGGTCCCGGTCTACCTGTTTGGGGCAATCCATCGAAGAGCCCCAGATGGGTGGGTGGGGCCTACCTCTATCGATTGTGGGGCTCCCTCATTGTGAGAGGGCAAAGGCCAGGCTGCCCCCCCCCCCCCACTGAGTGCACAAATTTTGTGCAACGGGCCTCTACTGTAATAATAAATTTGTTCCAACAACTCTAAGTTACCAATGCAGTTTCTTTGGAAGAATAGCCTTTTTACATTTATTATAACTTAATAATTATATGATACTATAATAAGATAAAATGAAAATAGATCATGATGGGGTCTTTGCCCATTCGGGTTACCATATGAATTTCTGCTGGGCTACAAATATAACTCAGGACTCACTTTCTTAAACAAAGAAACACATAAAAAGGCAGTTAAAGACAACCACTGAAGGGCAACTACAATGCTCAACTAAATCACATGAGCACCTTATGCTAAAGAAGTACCCAAGGATACAAAGCCAAAGGGAGAAGTTCCAGAAAGTCTGCCAAAATAACAAATGCAGTACCTATTAGCACCAGGACAGGGAGGGGCCAGCACAGGTCTGTCCTGGGAAAGAGCAAAGTAAAATGTACAATACTGCCTTGGGAGTTAAACTACTTATTCATGCAAAAAAGGTGCTAAATCCACATTATATACCCCAATATTATTCCACAGTAATCCTGTTAATCTTATTTCTATGAGATTTCAGAGTACTATAAACATCTTTCAACAAAATATGCAATTTTAAACTACATGTAAAATAAATCTCTCTAAATTAAAAAACTGAAAAGGTACACTGATAGCTAAATAATAACTATGAAGACACTCAGGATCCCTTTGGCCATTTTCTTCCAAATATTTGTGTGTGTGTTTGTGAGGTCCACAAAAAATTCTGACTCAATGAATAAAGTTATATTCTGAAACCAAAATGATTCCATGATAACACTAATATCCAGATTATTCACATTAAGCTAGAGTTTGAGAGAGGCCTGTTTCTGATTACATATAAAACCCGAGCATGATTTATATCAAGAAGCCACAAAGACCTAAGATTAGAAAGGTTTCATTTACTAAATGTAACTCTTCAGGCTCAAGTGCAGCTTAGAGATGAAGCTGGAAACCTCCTGAGGGCTCTTATACAGCACCCAAGGGAGCTTGCTACTTAAGCCAAGAGTCTTGAGTGCATTTTTGCCCTGAACAGGTGATAATTAGCCTAATTAACAGGCTATACCCTTGTTAACTAGTTGGGACAGAAATTTAACCTCACTCATGCCAAAGCGTGTCATTTTAAAACCTCTTAAAATATCACTCAGATTTTAATTACTGTGAAATATATTTTTTGGCCCTTTCTATTCAATCCAAAGGTTGAAAAGCTTTGTGTCAAAATTACTTCTGGGAGAAGCATTAAGCAGAAGATTAATCCCAGGGTGACTTAGTCAACTAAGAACCAAGAGAATGACTACTTCTAAAGACAAGCATTCAAGGATTATAAGGGCTATGCCCGCAAAGATTTGAATTCATTCTTCAAAGTCTCATTCCTATGAAATTTTTCTCTGTCAAAGAGACCACAAAGTCCGACCTGCCCCAAACCATCCTAGTGAGTTTGGTTGGAATTTCCCCCATTCCACTGCATGTGCTGTGTCCAATGCTCACCAGCATGACAAGTGTCTTGGATTAGGGTTAGGAAAAGCTCTCTGTAAAGGACAGTATTTTCTACTTGATGGGCCATCAGGTCTCTGATAAATTTACTCAGTGCTGCCTTTGCAGCTCAGACAGAAGTAGCCACAGACAGTCTATGAACAAACAAGTATGGCTGTGTGCTAATAAAACTTTATTCACAGAAACAGCCAATCCCTGGCTTGGATGACAGGTCACACACCCCACCCACAACCACCATGGCAGCCTGATCTATAGGAAGTAAAAGAGCATGAACTGAGGTCTGCTGGGAAACAAAGGTCCACTAAGCCCCCTTCCTCAGGACCTGAGAAGCTGGTTTAGTCCTGAAATAGTTCATATTCCCTGCAGGGCAGGGCTTTAAAACGCCAACATGAGAACAGGTGGAAGGAATTATACTGCATATGAGACCCATTCCAGTCCCAGGCTGCCCCATGCCTTTCAAACTGCCCCCTTTCAAGTGTATAGCAGAGCTGGAGGCCGTGGTAAGTTGAAACAATTAACTAGCCATAGAAGTCAAATCCTGGCACACAAGACATATATTAAATTGCCACAATCCTCTGGTCTGGACTAAATAAAATTTTATCTCTTCAGGTTAGGTAAGAAAACAATGGATTTATGTAAGGAAGGTTAAAATAGCAGGTACAAATAAAGGACTAATATTACTGTTTAAATAGTATGTAAAGAGAGTTTCTTTTAAATCATTGTTCTTAGTGATATAATTTGAGAAAAAAATGACAAAATGGATTTCAAACCCATTTATACCTTCATCCCAAATACCCTGACCAATAATATCTAGTCACTGGACATTCGCAACACAACCATAAAAACCTTCAAATTAAAAGGGTTCACTATTTCTACATCAATTCATCAATTTTTTTTTTAAAAAAAAGTATGTGTTGGAACCTATAGTGTATCTAGCAATGCTCCGTGTATGGAAGAACTACATGCCTCCCTAAGAGGAGCCAATAAGTCAGTGGTCAACATGAATGTCAGTGAAATAATCAGAACACTAAGGTGCCACATTATGTTGGACTTCTTAACAAAGCCTTAAAAGACATTTAGAAAAAGCATCAGTGAATATAGAATGAAACCATTGTTAAATCTTTCAGGTAAGGTTTAGGTGAGTCCAAAAGGATAAAACAGGTTAACTAATGGAGGCCGCAGATAATGACCAGCTTGGAGGCAGAGAAGAGATGGGCAGAGACAGGCGGGGGTGCGTGTGAACAGTGAACCAATCCTAGTATCTGGGGGGAGAGGGGGGAGAGCATGCTGCATAGAAGGGAGAAATGTAGGTTTACCTTTGAGTAGTATCCGTGACCAAATAGATACAGCACATATGCATACAAGCCACGAATATGTGCATGTCTAGAATAAACCCCACCGAAACAATGTCTACATCTGAGATTGATGATGAACTCTTTTATATTTGGCCAAGAAACACACAGTCTTCAAAACAGCATGTCAGCTACAACAAAGACTGCTGTGCTTCAAGCCATGTACCTACAGATGCACTAAAAGTGGGATTTCAGGGAGCTAAGAACCTAGGCCTATCTTGTTTGCATGGCAATGAAAAAAAAACCTTTTACTAAGTGTTCAGATGACAGTCTCACCAGTTATAGTATTAGAATGAACTGGTAACAAATATTAGATAGATTTTACCAATAAGACCAAAATATAGGCTTACAGAAAGGAGAGAGCACTAATTAAAATATATCAAATACAAAATCAACTAAAGTAATTTTCTTTTAAATTTTAATATATTAAAATTAAACATATATTAATGGAAGCTGAGTATGAACAAAAACTTCTGTCTCAATGCAGAAGTTTTGTCAGCTCCAATTATCCAACAAAGACCTACTGGAGTATGAATAAGGCAAAGACGACACGGCTGATTCTAAGTGGCAATTGGGTTCAACCCTAACACAGGAGACTTTAATGTTCACACCAGAGTCCTGGGAGAGCCAGACACTGACACCAATGTGCTCACTTCCTGAGCCTGAGCCTGTGCATCAGTTAGGAGACAGGACCATCACTATTTATCCCAAATGTAACTTCCTACAGGTCTCCAATATATAGTAGCTTAAACGGAAATGAAGACAATATTTCCCTACAAAAGAAATATAAATCTACATTGAATATACGTTACGTATTTTTTTCCTAAAATATATTGTTGTAATATTGAAACATGTCCCATAGATGCATATATTTATATACCAGCAAATACAGCATATTTGCAATTTATCCTGTAGGTCCTTACATCTTTCTTATGGAAAGTGAATGTCTAGACATTTGACTATACCTGCCAAATTTAGACAGGCCCCCCCAGCCTGGTGGAGACTGTGTGACTTGCCAGGCCTGGGAAAGGCAGCCTTTCCCAGCTCAGGTGTTTCACTGTCTTGGCCTCTGTCATCATCGCAGCCTTCTAGCATGTCAGGATGATCTAGGGGACCATTTGAGCTCAAGGTAAGATTAGCTGGAAGGCTAGAGATGTGTTGCCCAGTAATCTCAGAGTTCAGGACAGAATTGACCCTTCCTAAGACCTCAGCCCGAGGAGCAGAAGTTAAGCACACTTCCAGAGTAAATATCGGGGTGTTTGTGCACTGGAGCGTCACCAAGACACAACATGAGTTCAGAAGACGAGTCAATGTAGATGTTGCCGAGCCTGACATGGATCAGAGCTTGCTTTAAATCATAACATCATTCATATATGTAGAAAGATTATCTTGTAAGGAATGTGATTTGTTCCTTTTTAAATCATAAGCTCAGGGAAAGTGCTAAAATTAGATTCACATAAGAAACAAATTTTTAAGGGATGTATAGTTGTTGTGATCCAACTGAGAATGAGTTAATAAGATACAAGCAGGCTCTGGGGAGTGGTTGCGGCCAGGGAGAGGTCAATGGGGGAAAAAGGAGACTCATGTAATACTTTAAACAATAAAGAATTTAAATTAAAAATAAACAAGATACAAGATGGCTCTTCACCATTGCTGCACTCTCCACTGTGCATTGGGTACAAAGTAACTTGCATGAACCAAGCAACACTGGGAATGCATGCATCTCTGAGGCTTATTTGGATGGAAAAGCCCTCTTAAATACAGGGCAAAGCAATTAATGCCACTTCTTCCCAGTACAAAGAATCATCATTTACTGTAAAACTTGGATGTGTGCAGCTATGATTCCTCTTTTCACAACGTGGATTTGCAGTTTTCATTTACTTCTCGTATATTCTAAATTATTTTGAAAAGATAAATTCAGATAGGCATCTATAGAGATCATTTATACTAATTTTTCAAATCTTCAACACCTCAAACAAAAGACCATGTGGAATAACATTATCATTTATTACATACCTTCCAGCATTCAAAATATTAAACTAAATTTCCTTCTAATATAATTAAGTGTCTGAGCAAAAACAACTGGAAGGATGTATACAGGTGAAGAAATATATTTAAACTTGGCAGAAGTACAGAGTTAGGGAGGATAAAATACAGAATTGACTAAAACTATCAAAAGAAGGTTAACAACAGGAAAGACTTTTCAATTATGGGTTGGGAAGAAATAAAAATGAAAGTTAAAGTATTTGCCAGTTTAGACTTTATGCTAAAAAGAAAACATAGCCATTCAGTTCTTTATATTGCTACTATCTTTTGATTAAAGGTTTTAGACCAAGCATGTCAAACTTGCGGCCTGTGGACTGCATGCCTCGTTTATTTGGCCTGTGTGAGCCTTTGAGTTTGACATGCTTGTTTTAGACTGAAACACATGGAAATGAATTAAAGTCCCAGAAAGTATTCTCCCTAAGGGAATAATGAGGAAGCTTTGGGTCTAGTAGAAACAGTAGTGAAAGTTCCACTCGATCAGATCTCACTGAAGATCAGGCTGGGCCAGTGAGGCCAGAAGAGTCCCCCAAGCTCCTTGTGCCTGAGCTCTGGTCACCAACTCCTCGCCCCACACCTCACTCTGGGCACATGGCCACTGTGTGGCCCTCAGCTGTGCCCACACACTCCTACCTCAGAACATCTGCCAGACTCTGCTCTGCCTCAAACACCCATGTGGCGCCCTCTTCTTGTCACCTTATCTCTGAGGCTTCCTCTCACCACCTACTGAAAACTGCAATACAGTACCTCCCTCTTTTATGTCTCTGTGTCACCACTATTTTAATAGTGGCATGTGTGAGCTCTACTTTTACTTGTTGAGTGTCTTCCCATGCTGGAGTGTAGGCTCCTGACAGCAGAATGCTTGCCAGCTTTAGTTTCTGCTAACACCCCAGGGCCCAGTACAATGCCTGGAGCATGGTCAGTATCTAGCAAATAGCTGTTCAATTAATGGATTAAATACTGTAAAAGAACTACATCTAGAGAATTAACATCCACTTATCAAAAAATACACAAAGGCCATACACATACACATACACACACACACGTCTGAAATGACAAATACATAGAAAATAAGTCGGGCAGGCACACAAAGCAGGGAGCAGTAATTGTCTTGGGTGGGAAGTAGGCCGGGGAAGCCTGAACGAACAGAAAGGTTGATTCTGGAAAAGCACTTTATATACTGCAGCATTGAAAATATTTACACACATACATTCCATCTTTAAGAATATATATGTATATGCAAACAGAATTTGAAAAGCACAATTTTGAGGTCAATGGTGGGAAAAGGAAAACATATGTAATACTTTAAACAATAAATATTTTTTTAAATAAAAAAATTAAAAAAATGTTCAACCAAAATAATTCTTAAATAAAATTTAAAGGAATCACTATTTTCATCCACTGTTGGTTTTTCTGTGCCATACTTACAAAAAGAAAGGAAGATGTTTTGGCTTTTCAATTTTTGAAGTGGAAACCTCACCATATTTATATTCAGACAGTTCAGACATCACCATTCAATGACTTTATAAGCTTATACTGTGAATGCCACAGAGCTGACAGCTAATCATGTATACTGTCCACACAATTAAAGGATCTTCTGATTGCTGTGAGTAACCACATAATCACAATTGTAAAAGGGACAGTTCTGGATGTTCAATAAAAAGGCATTACCAGATGTGGAGACTGGCAGACCAGCTCTTCCTGAAGCATCCTGATGCTGCTGTGACTATGTGCCACTCATTTGTCCACGCCATCATATGCACGTGGACTTTTTAATTATTCTCTACTTTCCTACACGTACATGCCCTAAAAGATTCCAAATAATTTAGGGACACATAAAATGCTCTGTAATGTCTTAGTATCTTTCACAGTAGGATCATATGGAGGGTATGAAAATGATGTACTAAGAAACATTTCTAAAATTTAATAATTGTATATAACTAAATGTTATAAAAAATCCAGAGGATGGCGAGAAGTTTCTGATAAATGACCTTCCCGGTGACATATTTTAAACCACAAAGAGAGCTGTTGAAGGAGGCCATGCCCAGAATGAGGTGGACAGCTGCCTGGACACCAATATGGCTGTGACATCGATTCCTTGACGGTACTTCAGCCTGAATTTCTACATATGTACATGCAGCTGGAATAAAATACCTCTAGAATATGTCCTAAAAATAAAACCTAATTTCCACTGAAATTCCACTGAGTCCAGCCTTATGGATAAGGTGTAGGGAAGTCGAAGATTGTGAAGTGAAGCTACCAGAGGCTGTCCCTCTCCAGTAAAGGAAAGAAGGGCTCTGGGGAAGAGTCAGTTGCCTATGTCTGGATAAGATCAAACAATCATCATACTAGTGAGAAATCCTAGCTACATAATATTCGAAGGCCCATTTCTAAGCGTGGGATCTATATGCATCCAAATACTAGTTAACTCCACTGAAACAAAGAGAGCCAACTTCCAGGAGGCAGGGACTACAGAATCTTTATTCTTTAATTATCTAATGCAGTAAACCAAACCAACAGAAGTAACACTAATCATTATTCTGGCAGGCATAGCTGCATAATACAAAACCAGAAGTATAGGGATGGGGAGGTGGGATGATAATAACACCAAAGGAACAGAAAGTGCTTGCTGTAACCAATACCATAAAATCAGCTGTTCTAGGCCTTACAGAAAAGAAAGCAGGTGCTGGATCAAATACTGGATTCAACCCCTCTCCCCCACACCCCCCACTAAAACTGAGAGACTAGGATAGGAAGTCATAACAATAGAAGGAATAAAGGAGACTTTTATACTATACTAGAGGCCTGGTGCATGAATTCGTGCACAGGTGGGGTCCGGCCAGCCCAGCCTGATCAGGAACAATCAGGCTGGGTTGGCTGGGGGGAAGGGCTGTGGGCTATTGGCCAGCTGCCCCCGGCCCCTGGTGGTGGGGGGGTGGGGGCCAAGATCGGGGGCAGGGGAAGCCAGGGGGAGGGGCTGCAGGCCGTTGGCCGGCCAGCGCTGACCCCTGTTCGAACTCCTGGCAGAACTCCCAGTTGAACTTCCGGTCGAAGGGACAATTTGTGTATTAGCCTTTTATTATATAGGACTCGAGGCCTGCTGCACGAAATTAGTGCACTCAGTGGAGGGGGTCCCTCAGCCCGGCTTGCACCCTCTCGCAGTCCGGGAGCCCTTGGGGGATGTCCAACTGCCATGGAGAACAGGCCTAAGACGACAGTCGGACATCCTTAGCACTGCCGCAGAGGCGGGAGAGGCTCCAGCCACTGCCACTGCATTCACCAGCTGTGAGCCTGGTTTCTGGCTGAGCGGCACATCCACTGTGGGAGTGCACTGACCACAAGGAGGCAGCTTCTGCATTGAGCGTCTGACCCCTGGTAGTCAGTGCACTTCATAGTGACCAGTCGTTCTGCCATTTGGACAATTTGCATATTAGCCTTTTTATTATATAGGATAACCAGAAGATGCAGAGGAAGCATTCCACTGGAATTCACAAGATGATATCACAAAAACCTGCTTAAGAGCAAAGAACTAAAAGACAGAAGAGCTAGTATCTTCGTTTGTACAAGCCAACCCCTAGAATATCCAGAGATGTGTGGTAAATCTCCAAATATTACTAACATCCTATATAATAAAGAAGTAATATACAAATTGACCATCACTCCAACAAATAAGATAGCCACACTCATGTGGTCAAAGATGGCTGCCCCCATGTGGACACAGGGAGGGCAGTTGAGAAAGACCAGGCCTGCAGGGGAGGGCAGTTGGGGTGACCAGGCCTGCAGGGGTCAGTTGGGAAAGACCAGGCCTGCAGGGGAGGGCAGTTGGGAAAGACCAGGCCTGCAGGGGAGGGCAGTTAGGGGTGACCAGGCCTGCAGGGGTGGGCAGTTGGGGGGGACCAGGCTGGCAGGGGAGGGCAGGTGGGGGTGACCAGGCCTGCAGGGGAGGACACTTAGGGGCGACCAGGCCTGCAGGGGAGGGCAGTTAGGGGTGACCAGGCCGGCAGGGGAGGGCAGTTAGGGGCAACCAGGCCAGCAGGGGAGGGCAGTTAGGGGCTATCGGGCCAGCAGGGGAGCAGTTAGGCATCAATCAGGCTGGCATGGGAATGGTTAGGGGGTGATCAGGCTGGCAGGTAAAAGCGGTTAGGGGCAATCTGGAAGGCAGGCAGGTGAGCAGTTGGGAGCCAGCAGTCCTGGACTGTGAAAGGTCCCAGACTGGAGGGTGCAGGCTCAGCTGAGGGACACACACACACACACACACACACACACACACACACCCGTGCACGAATTTCATGCACCTGGCCTCTAGTCTATATAATAAAAGCCTAATGACCATTACAGCGGAATGACCAGAACAACCAGTTGCTATGATGCGCACTGACCATCAGGGGGCAGACGCTCAACGCAGGAGCTGCCCCCTGGTGGTCAGTGCGCTCCCACAGAAGGAGTGCCGCTCAGCCAGAAGCCAGGCTCATGGCTGGCAAGTGCAGCAGCGGTGGCGGGAGCCTCTCCTGCCTCCATGGCAGCATTAAGGAGCAGCGATCCAAGTGGTAAGGAGCAGCAAGCAGGCGGGCGGTAAGGAGCAAGGGATCCCAGACTGTGAGAGGGATATCTGACTGTCGGCTTAGGCCTGATCCCAACAGGGAGTGGGCCTAAGCCAGCAGGCGGACAACTCCCCGGATTGTGAGAGGGCACAGGTCGGGCTGAGGGGACCTGCCCTGTGAACAAATTTTGTGCACCAGGCCTCTAGCTTTTCATAATAAATTTTTATCAATTACTGGCATCTACTATTCTTCAAAAATAATCTACAATGGAACACTGAATAATATACACATGCTCACTTCGAAGTCGAAGGTAAAAGTAAAGCACCTAAAATAAAAGTCCAGGTGAAAGGTAATCAGCAATATTTCCTCTGGGGAACAAGGAGACTGAAAACACCAGCATATGTTAACTGCTATGAAGGAAACACGTCCTCTGGTTGAATTTTAACTTTGACCTGTGCTGATACAGATCAGATCAGGGATTGACCTAGTGGACAAAGTTGGCAACAGAAGAAAAGAGGTAAAAATTTAATAATTTGATGATCAAATCTTAGGGTATATGTTTCAAAGTAAGTTGATTTAAAAACGTGGGCAATTTGACAACTAATAAAACCAATTAAAATCTAGTATATGAAGGTAGTACCATGTGCCAAAGCAGTACATCTTACCTAATAATAGACAAACGTGTAAATTGACCGTACCTTCGCTACGCTATCTAGCCAATCAGGAGACTATGCAAATTAACCCAACAAAGATGGCAGTTAATTTTCATACGTAGGCTCCAAGCGGCGGAGTGAAGCCTGACTGCTCCCGGACCGGAGCAGTGAAGCCTGATGGAAGCCCTGTGTGTTTATGTCTCCTGTCAGGCCCCAGCAGCCCCAAGCCCCGCCACCTCGGTGCTGGGGCTGCTGGGGGCCAGATTGGAGACACAAACACGCAGGGGAGCCCGGCACTCAGCAGCTCCCAGCCCCACTGAGGTGGTGCTAGGGGCTTCTGGGGGCTTGATCGGAGACACAAACCAGCAGGCCTGGCACCCAGCAACCCCAAGCCCCACCATCACAGTGCTGGGGCTGCTGGGGGGATCAGAAACACAAACCCGCAGGCCCGGCACCCAGCAGACCCAAACCCCGCCATCACGGAGCTGGGAATGCTGGGGGCAGAATCAGAGACACAAACCTGCAGGCCCAGCACCCAGCAGCCCCAAGGCCCACCACCTTGATGCTAGGGCTGCTGGGAGTATCAGAGACACAAACCCACAGGCCCGGCACCCAGCAGACCCAAGGCCAGCCATCGCGGTGCTGGGGCTGCTGGAGGCCGGATGAGAGACACAAACACACAGGAGGGCCCTGCACCCAGCAGAACCAAGCCCTGCCACCATGGCGCTGGGGCTGCTGGGGGCAGGATCGGAGACACAAAACTGCAGCCCCAGCGCCCAGCAGCCCCAAGCCCTGGCATCGTGGTGCTGGGGCTGCTGGGGGGATCACAGACACAAACCCGAAGGACTGGCTGGCACCCAACAGATCCAAGCCCTGCCACCATGGCGCTGGGGCTACTGGGGGCTGGATCTGAGACACAAACCCACAGGGGGGCCCTGAACCCAGCAGCACCAAACCCCGCCACCACAGTGCTGGGGCTGCTGGGGGCAGGATCAGAGACACAAACCCTGCGAGCCCTGCACAGGAAGGGTGCTCTGCTCCTGGCGAAGTGCTTTCCCTCTGACCCCGCTCGCCCTGGGAGTCCGGCACGGAGGGCACTCTCCTTGGAAACCCGGAAATCTGCCTCTGGGGCGACTGTGCAGCAGCCATGCCTGGCGAGCCACGGAGAGGGTGACCTACCCATGCGGATGTGTACGCTGGCGGAGGCCACGAAGCTGCCATAGTTGAAGTAGTCCTTGATGTAGGAGCGGAGGTAGCGGGGATCAGAGTCGGCCAGGTTGGCAGTGGAACCCCAGCTCCCCACCGAATGACTAGAGCACACGGTCCCCAGTCACTTCCTGAGCAGCAGTCAGCCCCAACCGGGGATCAAACCCGAAACCTAAATAGGTGCTCTGTCAGAATGGAACCCAAACCTTTGCTGTGGCAGAGGAGCACCAGCCCACAGCAGGGGCCAGGGCAGCCAGAGGGGTTTTGTTGAGGGGCCCTGACAGGCAGCCCCCAGCACAGTGGGTTAGAACCTCCTCCTGATACAGCAAGGTTGCGAGTTGGATCCTGTTCAGGGCACAGACAAGAAGCAACCAAAGAGAGCATAATGAGCGGAACAATACACTGGTGTTTCTCTCGCGCCCTTCCTCTCTCTAAAATAATCAATCAATAAAAATTAAAATAAAAAATAAACCCTCTGGCTTGCAGAGTTGCTAAAAAAGATAGAAAGTGAAGTCCCATCCCTTCCCGCTCATTCAACAAATACTTCATATTCTCCTTCAATAATCACACTGGGGATGGGTGTTTGTTGGTTTGTTTTGGTTAATCCTCACCTGAGGAAATTTTTGCATTGATTTTTTTTTGTTTGTTTGGTTTTTTTGCGTTTTCTTTTTTTGTTTGTTCTGGAGAGTGGAAGGGAGGGAGAAAGAAAGAAACTAATGTGAGAGACATCAATTGGTTGCCTCTTGCTGAATCTCGGACCAGGGCCCGGATTGAGCCTGCAACCCAGGTACGTACCCTTGATTGGAATCCAACTGATACCCTTCAGTCCGCCTGCAGAAGCACTATCCACTCAACCAAACCAGCATTTTTTTTCTTTTTAAGTCCTCCCCTAAGGATATGTTTTTTTCATTAATTCTAGAGAGGGGGGAAAGGAGAAAGTTCACCAAGCATTCTGACAGGGATGGAACCCACAACCTGTGTATGTGCCCTCACCTGGAATCGAACCCATGACACTTTGGTGTGGGGGAGGACACTCTAACTACTGATCCACACTGACCAGGACCTGGAGGTACACTTAAAAAAAATTTTCAGATCTGCCCTGGCCAGGTGGCTCAATTGGTCAGAGTCTCAACCTGTACACCAAAGGATTTCCTGTTGGATTCTAGGTTAGGGCACATACTTAGGTTTAGATTAGATCCCAGTGGGTCAGCAGGTGCAGAGGCAGCCTACTGGTATTTCTCTGTCACATGGATGTTTCTCTCTCTAAAAATCAATTTTAAAAACAGCCTCAGGTGAGAATTAAATATATATATATATATATATATATATATATATATATATATATATATATATATAAAATTTTCAGATCTAAAATTTTATTTGGTTCTTTTTTACATTTTATTTTTCATTTACAGTTCACATTCAATATCCTATCCTATATAATAAAACCCTCATATGCAGACTGACCAAATGGTGGAATGACTGGTGGCTATGAACTGACCACCAAGGGGCAGACGCTCAATGCAGGAGCTGCCCCCTGGTGGTCAGTGTGTTCCCACAGTGGGAGTGCCACTCAGCCAGAAGCGGGGTTTCACAGCTGGTGAGTGCAGCAGCGGTGGCGTGAGCTGTCGCGGCAGAACTAAGGAGCAGCAAGCCAAGCGATACGAAGCAGAAGCAGGTGGGCGGTAATGAGGGAGGAGTCCCGGACTGTGAGAGGGCACAGGCTGGGCTAAGAGACCCCACTCCCCAATCCCCAGTGCACGAATTTCGTGCACCGGGCCTCTAGTAGTTTCAATAAAGATACAATGATGCACTTTGCCGGGAGCCAGTCCATGCTTGCTGTTTCAAGGGACCTGGCATATATGGCATACCGTTCTTAATATGTTTGCTCACCTTCTTGGCACTATGTGTTTTAACCAAGGTCTCTGAGAAAGGTTGTTTCCCCAGGTAGGGATTTTCCCCTGAAGTTAGGGAGGGAATAAAACCCCTCAACTAAGTGCCAGGCGGGTAATTAATCACTTTAACTACGAACAATCATGCTTAAGCTACATAATCTTTACTCCCTGGAATGGAGATAAGAAACGCCCTAACCTTTGTAATAGAGATTGATAGGATTGAATCAACTGGTATAAATACAGATGTAACAAGACAGCAAGAGACAGAACTTAGAAGACAGAACTTAGAAGACAGAACCTACACAGAACCTAGAGACAGAAGAACTTCGCTGGAGAGAACATGGCAAAAGATCCTGGACAGAAACTGGAGACAGAACCTAGAGACAGAACCTAGCGAGAGAACATGGCAAAAGATCCTGGACAGAAACTGGCTACAGAACTTGGTTGGAGAACCTAGCCAGAACCTGGCTGAAGAACCTGGCTACGGAATCTGGTGACCGAACCTGGCTGGAGAACCTGGAGAACCTGGCTGGAGAACCTGGAGAACCTGGCTGGAGAACCTAGCAAGAGAACATGGATACAGAACCTGGCTGGAGATCTGAAACAGAACTTTGCTGGAGATCCTGGCTAGAGATCCTGGCTAGGCTGCTGATCAACTGAACGCTATCTCCGTGTCATTCCTTCTTTGCCAACTCCGTCCACACCTTTGGGGACCCCTGGACCTGCTGGGGTTGGACCTCGGCACACTTTGTATTTTGGCACATGTGCAATCAAAATGAAGATGAATACAACTCCATCTCATGTAATTGTGCACTTATCCACAAGGCTGATACCAGTGTGTCGGGATGTACGCTTTTGTACATTTTTTACTTCTCTATGACTGCTGTTAAAATTCTATAAAAACCCTGTACAGGCAAGACAGTCTCTATCTGGTGGCTCAGCTATGGCATATGCAACCCTCAACTCAATCTGACTGACAGCTAGCTTTCCCTGGTGAGAGTTCAAAGGAGTGTCCTATAAAGTTACTGATCATAAAACTATGGTACAGTATTGGGGTTTCCCCCTTTTTAAAATAATCAATAATGCTGCCAATCATTATTTATAATTAGCACAGAAATAATTTGTTTGATAAAACCAATGTGAAGATTTGAATGAAATTTAAACAATGTAAATAATCTAACAGTACTATAAAAGAAAATTCCTAAAGTTACATTGCTTATCCATTGAGTGAATAACAAAGAAAATGCTACTCACAATTAATAAGAATATAGTACAGATCTTTCAGTGAAAGGTGTTCTATTCTCATTGAATAAATATATGAAAATGGTGAATTCACCTTTAACTCTCTTTGACTTTAAAGTCATAAGATAAAAAATTAAATTTCTCAAGAATACATTTAATTTACAGATTTTTAGTTAAATATCCACATTCATGAAGTCATTATTATTCAGTGAACAAATAATGAAGTAATATAAGGTGTTTTTAAAATTAAAAATGAAAGGGTGCTGAATATAACAAGTATAAAAGTCAATGAAATAAGTACAAATAAACAGCGAGAAAGGCGTCTTAACAAATTAAAGAAGATTCCCTTTGGATAGAACCACTCGATAGTTATTGATATGGTGGGTTACTTATACCTAGAAACTATAACTAAACATGGTGTATTCTATCCATTGCCTCCAGCTATAAAATAACCAAGCTCAACAAAGTTATTCCTGTCCAGAGCATGTTGTCCATTCTTTCAGCTGAAAGGAAACCTCTAGTAAATTCCTATTTATCTCCTTGCCAATCAAGGGGTGAATGACGGACACCAAAGCTGTCTTATCTGCGCCTTATGTCTGCGGCACATTCTGCTGAGTGATGTCACTGCTCTAGCAGACGAAAATAAGCAGATTATTACAGTGGCTAGGAGCAAACTACACATTTGGGTGTTTGCATGGACAGATTTACACACTGTCTGTCAGATAAAGCACAGTTTGCCTGCTGCTTACACAACAAGAATGTGTTGGCAGCTTCTTCCCAGGGTTAGTATCTGATTACATAAATAGGCCATTCCCCACCATTCCCCAAGACTGACAGTCTGTCTTAGTTTAAAGTGCAATTTCGGACTATCGGCTTTCCTGTCTTGCACACTAGGCTGATTAACATCAGAGCACTTCCTGGAGGTCCAATCAGGTTTTCTTCCTGCCTGATGCTGGGCCGTATAAAATGTGGTGGACACAATAGATGGGGAAAAGACAGCTTCAAAAGGTCTTCTAATGATGGCTCCTAAGGCATATATGGAAGGCTGAGTCATTTTAACATACTTTGTGCGTGTGTATATATCCAGCTATTACCGTTGAAATAATTCAATAGTATATAATGATTTTTAAAGCTAATTGTTTTATTTATAAAATTAAATATAAAGCATAATCACATAAAAAATTTATCGCTATTTTTATAGTTGTCTTGTTTTAATCAATATTTCCATATTTCTATACATGAAATGAAACACCAGTGACTTACACAGTCATATAAAATCACAGCACAAAGCTGAACTAATGTCGAAAAGTTATGTACCACTTAATCTTTCCTACCCTGCTACAAAGTTCAAAACAAAATTTACAGAATCAACACACTAGTGAATGTTGAGGAGTCTGAAAATGTGGCTTAAAATTTTACTTTGGCAGCAACAGAAATAGTACACACAAAAAATATTCATGAATTAATTGCTATGAACTTGCTGAAAATGGGTGATTTTATATTTTGGTGTGTTAAGGAATAGCAATAATGATAATAATAGTAATAATAACAATAATAACACCAAGGTTCTGCGATTCAATAAAAGCTGAGTTACAAACTCTTCTGGATGAAATTAATTATTCTATAATTACATACCTCTCAAAAAATACAAGCATGAGGTTTTCATACAAATGAAAACACTCAAAATGGCCTGGCTGATCAAAACAGATGGATTTCCTTTTAATAAAGAAAAAAAAAAACAGGCAGCAATCATTTGAAAGACAGTGCTGTGCTGCACATCTCAACTCGAAGGTTAGGAATCCATTTGTTTCTTAATGGGCTTCCTCGGCCTCACACTATCTGGGAGCTGTCGCAGGAAAAAAGTCACGTATCTCCACTACTATTAATATTAATTTAACAGTCTCCGGAACATCCGCTATGGGCTAGATCCTATCTTGTGTTCTGGAAACACAAAGATAAATAGGACACAGGCCTCCTTCCTCAAGATATGTAAAATATGATAAGAAAGAGAGACAAGAAAACACAAATTATATTTCAAACTAGTAATTTATCTTTTTACAGATAAATGTATTTTTCAGATTCAACTGGCAATCTCCCCCAATATGAAGCAGTTCCATTCTCAAGACAAGCATCCGTACAACCAACCCACAGTGTTCTATTGAAGAGAGTTTCTCCCCCATCCCCCAAAACCACCTTCCTGCCTTTCCTGCAAAAACCCACCGAGAGTGAAATTAATGCTCTTAGGAAGCACAGACCTGAACATTCCACACACATCAAAACCTACCTACAACTACCAAATGATCTGTCCTCTCCTCTTCCCTATCAGAATGGGTCTACGTTCGCTTTTTACACTTATACATTAAATACCAATGCTTAGCTTAAACTGCCTTATTGCCTAAAACTAAATGTATTTCGTCTTTTCATTTGTTTCTTGACACCAACACTAATGAACTGTCATAGAAACAGTTGTGGGAATCACACAGGGTGAGGTTCCCTTCAATGGTACACGATCAGAGTCATAAACACAATATTGTCTCCAGTAATTTCAGCTATAACTTTCAAACATTCACACCCAGACAAACCACATGAAATATGTTGCTGCAGGTCAGCGCTGATGGATCCCTCAGAAATACCCACATTATTGCTTTTATTTTATTATGTACTTCACTTCATAGCCATGCACTGCAGAGCACAATAAAAACTCCACTGCACAGTGTGAGTACTTATTAAACAGGTCAAAAGTTACTGTAACAAATAACTTGTTCTACTCAGGGTCCATTAATAACATATCTTGTTGTTGCTCAGATAAGGACTTTTTTAAAAACTACAAAAATAAGGGCAACAGAGGAGGAATGTAGAAGAATCTAAACCCTCTGATATACAGATTTCCTTTATAGGCAGGTGCATCTTTCATCACAAGCATATGCCCAATAATATTGAAATAACTAATTAAAGCTGGGATGAGCAAAGAAGGGAAGGTGGCTAAGCAAGTGTGAGAAGAGAAGGATGCCGCTGTCTGTAAGATCACAGAGGATAGTCACTGGCAGCCCCCAGGCAGGGCCGAAGGTAACACACAAGTCCTCCTATTTTCCCCAAAGACTGTCAATTTTACAAAACACATTTGTGAAGGGGTTGCCAATTCAAACTATAAAGAAGTATCAGCCAGTGACTATTTTTTCAGGATAGATGGCATGGCCCCTCTCTATGTACAAGGCAGATGCTTCCTATAGGTAAAATCAGCTGAATTTGAGGCTGATCACGCCAGTAACAAAAACAAATGAGAAGAGACTGACAAGGAAAAGGAAAACCCAATGATATTTAAGGCATCCTGGAAAATTTATACAGTGAGTAAACAAGGAAATGAATTCTTTAAGTCAAGGAAAATAATTATGGACAACTGGGTGATAAAATGTGAACATTTTTCATTATCACTATTACCTGGAGTGGAGGAAGAAAGGGAGAGAGAGAGAGAGAGGCAGAGAAGAGCATCCAGCCAACCCTGCCACAAGGAAATGGATGGCTCCACAAGCAGACATCATACAAGGTATTTGCCATCAACATAAGAGTAAATGCAATTAAGTAGTAAAAGTATATAGACAAAGGACTCAAGTACTCAGTACCTCATTAATTTTCACAAAACATTAGCTACTTTATGACTTGGAATTTTTATGTACTCCAAAATTTGACTATATTTACTATAAAGCAAATTCAAATTCTTAGAAGAATGTGCTATGTATTCAATTTTTTAAACTCTAACAATGGCCTGACTTTTGTCCAGAATTTGTTATCCATTTGCCATCACAGGAATTAAGATGATTAAAAGGAAACTCACTCAATGAGTTCAGATGCCGCCTGGGCCCAGCCCAGTACCTGCTACTTACCAGGTACTGCATAAATAAACAATTTTTTTAAAAAAAATGTTTTCACTTTGGCACATCAGAAAGTTAAGTATCTATAAAAACACTTATAAAAATTACTCAGATGTAAGAACTAAGACTAAAGAACTACTAACTAACTGTAGTCCAGAGGTGTGATGATTCCCTAAAACTGAGAAGAAAACCACTTATTCATAAATCACATTAATCAGTGGTGTCTCAGCCATCTGAAACATGTCGAATCTTAGCATCTGATGTGTCCGTGAATAGTCACTGCTACTGGTGTACAAGAAATGCTGTAATTGGTTTAAATCGGCCTGGCCCATCTGTCTTTAATACTCTTATTACAAGGCAGTAAGCAGAGAACTATTAGAGTTGCAGTATAAGCTGTAAGATCTTTACCCGTTCTTAAATCATTTAAAAATAATGAGAGCTTTAGCCTTTATCTAATTAACGAGTGCCTTCTTTGAATTAGAAAAACTGTATCATTTAGCCCACGGTTGTTTAGTAAATTGGCTTGGTGGCATGCAAGCTAATGCAGGGTAGCAGTTCCAGTGTCTTGTTCCTGGCTTCTTATTACTTGAATTATAATTCAATGATCACCTTAGATCATGGGCTATTCATAAATCAGAAGCCTGACATCAGATGAAAAATTGTATTAATATATGAAACTTATTATATAGTACAAACTGCTCTCTTGATAAATTACATTGTTCAAACTTGACAATGATTGCATTTAAAACATTATTCCTGTTTGCTGTTTTACAGACTGAAACCTCTTCATGAAAAATTTACAGCGCTCCTCTGTGTTTTGGAGTCAGAGGGCAATAGTAGCGAATGGCAGGCAGAAGCCATACTTCAGATGTGCTGGCAGCTGCAGAGGACAGCAAACCCTTCTCAGGACGGGAGGGGACCCTCCCTGCACTCCCAGGGTCTCCGGCTCTGCCTTTATGAAGATACTAATTGTCCTCCGCAGCACAGGCACAGTAAATAATAAAATTTTAATTTCAGCTTACTAGATTGCTTTCTTCTCCTATATAGGTGTTTCAGAGAAATTTATAGTCATAAATGTTTCACAGAAATTTATAGTGTGAGAGGAAAAATAAAGGGGCAAACCCATGAAGTTTAATTTGAATTGAGGCCGGGCTCCTCAGATGATGCGTTATGACAAATGCTTTTCGCCAAGGCTGACTGGGTAACTCAAGCTGTAGTTCCATATTATTTACATTAATTACATGAAGGCGGCTTTGTTAATGGTACATTCTGGTGTGGGTCGCAGCATGATATGCTAATGATCTAAGAAAAATCTGCATCTCCAATATTTATGATAATTTGTAATAGGAAATAGGGTTGCTTTTCTTTCTCCTCGCTAGAATACAAAAGTCAGTGCAAAACAATTTTATTCACAAAAGAAAGGGAAAAGTTCTAATGGCCGAGACATATTTAAGTGTTATAAACAAAAGGGAAGATTCCCATTGTTGGGGTATTGTCACAGCCCATGACAAAGTGATAACGTGGCAATTCAGTGTGAGGTGTGTATCCAGCTGAACTGAAAGGGAGAAAGCAAAAACTTAAAGTATGGCTTCCATCACCAAATTTCTTCTGGTGTTGTGTATTCCCGCCCTCCTGCCCGCCACAACCTCAGCCTGAAAGTACAGGCTTCGAAAAAAGCCAGTTCATTTATACTAGGCTGCAGTCATTACATAGAAGGCTATTACGCTAGATGGTATTTCATATTTTTACAGAATCCATCACAACTTTTGAGAAACTTATGGAATCATCATATAGTCCCCCAAAATTAAATTTGCAAACACATAATTTATATGTATGAAATATCAGCATATTTTATTCACATCATTATCTTTATAAATTATGTCTAAAGTTATAAAACACTAAAGGTTAAGAATAATTTCACCATTATAGCTTTTTTGAGTATGAAAACAAAAAGACAGAATCGTTCAAAACATTAAATATGATATAATCAAAAGCCCAAAGCTTTTGTGATTATTGTTTAAATTATGCAACCTCTATTTTCCAAAGACCGTTTAACAACTTAAAACATATGTCTTGTTTTATTATTAAAAATCCGGTTTTGGATTTCCTTCTTGAGCAATAAGCATTCACAATGGTCAGGTATTTCTGGCATGATAAAGGTACATGTTTTCAAATGAATAATGTCCCTTTGTGATTAAAGTTCATATATAAATGTAACTTAATTCACAGAATAGAACAAAAATATTAGGAAAAACCTATAGATAGAATGCTTTGCAAATGTTTGTATAAAAATTCTTATTTATCAGTGCACTCACTTAAAATAAGTTACTAATATGCTGGGTTTTAAAATTTAAATATACTAATAGCATAAATTTCTAAGATGGTAACAGATAACTAGGTTTTCTAAAGACCAGAAATTAAAAATAATACTGAGAAAAAAAAATCTACGAAGACATATTTCTCTAATCTATAAACTGCTCATACAGGGTTTAAATAGTCAATGTTCAATGTGATTAACAGAAATAAGAAGAGTGGTCACTCTGGAGAAAAGGATGTAATCAGAGAGAAGCACACAGAAGATTTGGAAGATCTGGATGTCACAAGCTACATCACAGTAACCTGGGTGATGGTATCTACCACTATTCTTAAAATTACATCATATGTATATAAGAAATATATATATATCAGATAATAATATATAGTATCAAAAATAACAATATGTAGATAAGTAGATAATATAGATATGTACTGTAAGTTCACATATACATTATAATAAAAATAAAATAAATTGAGGAAAACAAAATCTGAATTAAAAATTTTAATAGAGATTTTCATGGGAAAGTTAATATATCACTATGCCATAATAGCTAAGGCTCAGAAATGGCATATGAATCCATAAACTAATATTTATGCCATATGTTTCAAAACTGAAAATATATTTTAAAATGTTCCTCACAAAATTATCAATATTTGTAGAGCAAAAATATGAATTCTGTAAACAATTCATTCATCTCCAAATACCTCATCTTATGCTAATTAGCAGAGACATTTCTCAGAGGAAACACTGCAATCAAAGAATTTTAATACCATATAATCTTAAAAATTATCTAATCCAGCACTTACTTTACAACTGACAAAACAATTAAGGAATGAATCACTTTCGTTGACCCAGTAAAGGAGCCAGGCAGACTGACTTGGGTTGGGGCTCACTCATTAATCCACCAAAAATGTACAGACCATCAAATACATGGCAGGGAAATATTATGAGGTCTAGAAAGTAAATAATGAATGAATGCTTCCACAAAACCATTTAAAATTATCTAATGGCTTCCCTTCAATATGTAAACTCCTCACAGGCTCTCTAAGAACTGAGATAATCCAGGCCATGATCACCTCCGCAATGTGATCAGTCACTAACCTCTTGCTCACTATGGAGCTGAGAGCATCAACTGCCAACTCTCTGACAATGCAGATGTAATAACAGCCATTCCAATCTACTGTAAAGAACATGTGCGAGCATTTACTACATTCTCTTCCTTTTCTAGAGACAAAACTGGATCTCCTCAACAAGAACCAGTATTAGCCACTGCTACCTACCTACACCTGAAACGGACCTCACCTTTTTTTCCCTTTGGGAATCATGATTTGGATTAAATTTTGACGTTAATAAATTTGACTGATTCATTAAACTATAAATTGACCATGAAATGATTATTCAAGAAACAGAAATTTTTTTTTTATAATTTACCTTTATTGTTGCAAGTATTAGAGATGTCCCTTTTTTTCTTACACATAAGACAAGACTCAGAACATTTTAATGAGTGTACTTCAGATGTGGAATAATCCTATCCTCACATAAATTGATTACCATGCCACAGACTTTAAAAACATTATTTGCAACAGATTTGTTATAAGGCCTTGGTTATGACTTATAACCCATCCTTCAGAAAAGCAACTCTGGCTACCACATTATACTCTGTAATTTAGACAACTATGTAAGCCAAGTTCACGTCTTTCTTTGTCCTTGTCTGCTGAATAAGAATTTGACAGAGATTTCCTACTGTGAGAAAGTAAAAGAACGAAGTGATGTTTCATACTGACCTATCATTTCTGAAACTCTGCATTAGGCAATCTCACTAAATTACAAAGTTCAGGAGATTAAATTACAAATATACAAAATTTACATAAATTTAAAAACAGTCTTTATTCTAATAATAATTCCAGATTTTGCTCCCAATTTAATTCAAGAATGTTAAAAATATCTGTTTGGTACAGCTAGTTACCAACATGTAAAAACAATGGTCTATAGTATTCCTTCCCCTCAAAAGTTGTATATATTTCTTAAACTTGTTTAATTCAAGGCTAAAAATGTCAAAAACTACAACAAATATAAAACCCACAACAAACATGTGCGAGAGAGTAGGTAAGTCACAGGTACACTGATGAACAGAGACCTTTTATATGCTCAGAAAGTGCTGCTTTTTTCTCTTCTGTGACATGATCGGTACCTGTCCATTCTTCTGCTAAAGCACGTGCTTACAGTGTGGCGGGTGGGGCACACAGATCTGAGGCGCATGCACATTGACAGGTGCTGCACCCCTTCAGCCTGAAGCATGGCAGCTCCCTTCTTGACAGACTGCTCAGAATTTGGTACAGACACCCCCCAGGTTTCTGACAACCCACGGCCGCCAAACATTTCAGCACAATTTCCAAATTAATGCTGAACGTACTTTCCAACATTTTGTTCTATGTTGCTCACTCTTGCTGATTGTGTCCTAAATAATAAACTGTGGCCTCCAGCGATTTTTCTCAGAATGTTTATGATGAGAACTCATTCATCTAAATCTGCTGGCCAGTGGAATAAAATAAATCAAGAATTTCCCAAATATAACAATATTTGTGTGCAGCAGATAATTGATGACTGCGGCTGCACTAATTAAAACCCATCTGAGTTTCATTAATCTTGGTCACCAGGACCAATTGCCATGGCCCACACCTTGTGCTATGCCTCCTGCCCTTGCTTTTGGGTCACACTCAGGTGGGCCTGACTCCTACCCTTCCCATGATGACGTGACATATTTCTAGTTGATATGTATAAGAGACATACAACTATGCAGCCACTTAGGACATATCTCTAATTGTCAGACTCTTCATCATGAAGAGAATATAATTAAATTCTTAGTATCAGGTGACACTCTTATTATAAAACATACTTGCAGCTTGTAAAAAAGAAGGAAATATGTCAATAACTGTGATTTAAATAAATATCTCCAGGACAGGCAGACGGCACAACTATGACTAAAGTACAAACACCTCCGAGGGAAAACTGTACAATAGATATTTGAGCAAAGACAGCATTTGAGTAATCAGTTCTATTATCATTGCCATAAACTAAGTTTATAACAATAATTATAAACAGCTACTAAATGTTAATTTCTCTTCAAAGCATATCTTATGGGAGGAACCCTAGTTTGTTATGCAAACCAAAGAACATCATAAATAATGCTTGACAGACACATGGAATCTGTATCATGGGAACTGCTTTTACTGACCTCTAAATTACTATCCAGAAATACAGGTTGGATTAGAATCACTCATTCATTCAAGAAGTATTTATTGAGTGCCTAATGTGGTTCAGACACTCTCTAATCCAGGCCTTGACAACAGAGCCATGGACAAATAAACCAAGTCTCTACTGTCACCCACAGGCTTCCGAAATGGGTGCAACACTGACTGAATATTAATATGACAGGTCATGTGGGGCTAAGAGCTACGAAGGACAATCATGCAGGATGGAGGACGGAGGTGCTGTCCACTGACTTGAATGCTCAGGGAAGACCTCTGGAGGGATGCACATGAGCAAGACCTCCAGGAACTGAAGGGATCTGCCTTTATTGGGTACAGAAACCAATGAAGAAAGTATGAATAATAAAGTTTTAGGCTCAGTCACATTTATATATTTAACAAACCCAAATTTCCACAGATTTCATATGCAAGATCCAGGTATGGGGTTCATCTACCATAGGGTGGGATATTCACATGTGGGGAGAAAAAAGGAGAGAAGAAAACTACTTGGCTGGAAAACAAAACTATGAATTAAAAATGGTATCTTGAACATCAAGAGCTATATACTGGAGTTCCAGAAGTAACAAAGCTAAAGAGCTATGGGGAAAAAAAATCAAAAAGGGAAATTGGGTAACAATGAAATTTATCCTTTAAAGATGAAATCAAGAGTTTGAGGTGTTTTTTAATCTTGATGTTTTGACTAAAATATTTTAAAAGTATAAATAAAATATATTTTCACCTTTAAGTAGAAGTGGCAAAAAGCTACATATCTGTTATGTTAACTTTTAAAAATCTCACTAAAAAGTCTTTTAACTTCCAACAAAATAGCCACTATCAAAGAAACCATGTACCACCTCACCTGACACCTATGCTAAAGCTTCAGGTATAACTTCATTATTTTACTATAATTTTAATGTATTGTTTGATGCCCAAAAGCTTTCCTTCTGTAATGATTAGGCTCTTTAGGGACAAAAATTATATGTTAATAAAATATGCCATGAACAGTAAAAATAAAATCTGTTTTCATTGTTAGCTTATCTTATATGCACTAAATGGAAACCAAGCAATGTTTTGATTATGGATAGGTTTGCTAAATAACAGCAGGTTTCATTCTTGTTCTCCTCTTTGGAAATCAGCACTCATTTGCCCAAGAAAACATGCTAAGATTTCAGAGCACCTCATGTCTCTGGCCCCAGCCCACCTAGTCAGGATGTTCACTGTCTAAAAAGGTGCCCAGCAGCATTTAGGGATATACTTAAGTCAAAAGAGGGTTGTGTTCCCAAGAACCACAGTATCTCTACTACTTTGCTCTCTTCTCTGCTGCAGAGGAGGAGTCTTCATGCACAAAGCCAGACCCAGGAAAGCACACTGTTCTCACTGAGACACTGGGGAAACTTTCAGATGTGCTCTTGTTTATGGCTCACAATGCATAAGAAGATAGACACTTAGACACAGACACTATGATTAGAAAAGCAAAGCCACTGCCCAAAGTCATAACTGTCCTTGTAGAGATCAATGATAGTCATGTGTGACTGCAAACCCACATTTGCCACCTCAGAATGATGCTAAGTTTCTATTCGAGTCTTGGAAGACCATCTAATACCCGAGCACGCATTATAGAAACAGAGGCCCAGTGTAAAGAGAATAATCAAAGTGACCCAACTTGAAAACAGCAAATATGGAAACAGAAATGAGGTCTTCTCAATTCCAGCCAGAGATCTCCCCACCCGAATATGAACAGGGCAAGGGCCAGCACTCCCTGCAGTCTGGGAATGAGAGAAGAAGAAGATGCCACCAGCTTATAAAAGACTCTATGGATGTCTTTCTGATCACCACACTTTCATGACTTGGAGATATATAGTATCTATAATAATAAAAGCATAATATGCTAATTAGACTGGACGTCCTTCTGGACGAAGCTAGGGCTGCAAGGGAAACCCGAGTCTCGGGTGCCAGAGAGAAGCCAGTGCCAACAGCCGGGGGAAGGAAGGCCTACACTTGCACGAATTTCATGCATCAGGCCTCTAGTAACAATATAAACTGTTTTACCAAAATTATTCTTCTTTACTTTATCTACTTTTCCAATTTGCTAGCTTCTACAAAAACCTGAAGCAGAGGATGCCATGTTCATTGAAATCATTGATTTCACAGTAGAATTTGAGCAACTGTTAGTGAGACTGAGCACATCATTTTTCCTGTCTTGAAACTATCTTGCCCATGCACATATGCACACCCCACCTGAACAAAGCCCCAAGGAGGTTCACCATTTTCCACACAACACCAGAAAGAGAAAGTGAAAAGTTCACATTATCAAAACCAACCCACAACATTGCAGATATAGACTATTAGTCATGGAGGAAGGGTGTCCTGGTCCATGTAAGCCAGAGAAACAAGTCAAGACTGCTGTACAAAACCCACTTGTAAATGGAGATCTCAGATGACATCTCCCTGTAAAATACAAACAGCATCCTGTAGTCTCCACACTATCTGTGGGCATCACCACCTTCGAAAGTACCAGCTTTCCTGTACTTACATGGTTTCCGTATGTTAGCAGCCTCAGATACATGACCCTTCTTTCTGGCAAAACAGGTTTTATTTTCTGCAATTTTTTCTAAAAGTTTCTAAAATTTTATTGTTTTGATTTCCTTCAAAGAACTGCAAAACTTTCTAATTAAGTATCCCCTGCAAAAGACTGCTGCCTTACTTGAGTCATTAATAAACTCATTAGTACCTGACACAGGAGTCCCTGTGCACCATGACAACCCACTGGTCAGCTCTTCTCAACAGTCACAAGTGAGAACACGATGAAACCTTCTTCCTGGTTTTCAGACATGTTTCAATGAAACAGTTAAGCTGAGAAAACAACTTATATGGGTGAAAAATGCTATATGAGGTCAGGTTTATCACACTGTAATATACAAACATTTTAAAGCAAATATTTCATTTAGAAACAAATGAACTTGTAACTTGAAAAAGATATAGCACCTCTAAATTTAAAAGTTCCTTCATCAACAGTGTAGCTTGGGGAAAAAAATAGTCAGTGAACACATAAAAAAGCTTTATATAGGAGGGGCAAAAAGTATAATATGGAATAAAGATTCTCAATATGAGAACAGGCTGAAAAACTCTGCGAGGTGGTGGGGTCTTCTTATCTTTCATTGCATTTTATGTCATAAAAGTAACATGAGGACTTTTAAATGAAAAAAAAAAACAACTTTCTTTTTCCTTTAGATTAAGAGGTGTCAGACTGGGAGAATCCTTTCTATAACTAGAAAACATATGGTCACACACTGCAATTTGCTAATAGCAGACATACAGAGCCCACATCGCTGACTTTCTCCTTCAACCACAGGACAAAGCTGTGTTAAAAATACATGGACAACAGTGTGATGATAGTGGGAGTGGAGAGGAAAGGGTGGAGGTGAAGAGGGCATAGAGGGCATAAATGTTGATGAAAAAATTAAATTAAAAAAAATAAAAATACAGGGGGAACACTGGCTGGGTTGCTCAGTTGGTTGCAGCATTGTCCTGTGCACCAAAAGGTTGTGGGTTCGATTCCTGTTCAGGGCACATACCTAGGTTGCAGGTTCAGTCCCCAGTTAGGGCTCCTGAGGGGGGCAACTGATCAATGTTTCTCTCTCACATTGATTTTTCTCTCTCTAAAACCAAAAAACACATCCTCAGGTGAAGATTAAAGTAAAATTAAAAAGTGCAAGGGGAGGCCAAGGAGGTATTGCTTCCACCTGTATTTCTGCTGGCAGTTTATTCCTCATGTAGAAATGAGGAATTCTTTTTAGTCTTCAGTGAAAAAAATTGCAAATCGACAGGGCTTTTCAATCTTGGTGAGCATCATGGAAACCTGGAGCCTCATGAGTTTATAGATTAGGGTTTTTTAACTGAAATGAAGAATCCAAGGACTGCAGTTCTGAAGTGGGAAGAGGTTTTAAGCAAAGACATAAAGCCAAGTAACTTCCAGCTAAAGGCTAGGGAGAAACACAAATAGAGGCTGCTAGCAGAGGAGTGTGACATAACTACAGAAGATACTGAAGTTGTGATTTTTGTTAAACCCTGCCCCTTGATACACACTGCTCAAAGCCTTGCTCTTCAATTTTTATGCTTAAGATTGTGGGCAAAAACATCATTATTCTGTTTTTGTTTTTGGTTGTTTTGCTTATCGTTTCCTACTAAAAATATAGAAATATAAGTATAAAGGAAATTTGACCTCTACTACAAAAGAAAAAAATTGGTTACTTAGTCCATGAAGCCCACAACACCCAAAAGAGAACCTGAAAAATTGTTATTAGAAAAATACAGGCATAGTGCATGAAATTCATGCAGGGGGTGGGGCGGGGGGATGTTCCTCAGCCCAGCCTGCACCCTCTCCAATCTGGGAGCCCTTGAGGGATGTCTGACTGACCGTATAGGCTCGATCCCACTGGCAGTCGGACATCCCTCTCACAATTCAGGACTGCTGGCTCCCAACCGCTTGCCTGCCTGCCTGCCTCATTGCCCCTAACTGCTTCTGCCTGCCAGCCTGATCACCCCCTAACCACTCCCCAGCCAGTCTGATAGACACCTAACTGCTCCCTTGCCGGCCCAATTGCCCCCCACTGCCCTCCTCTGCCAGCCTGGTCACCCCTAACTGCCCTCCCCTGCTGGCCTGGTTGCCCCCAACTGTCCTCCCCTGAAGGCTATCTTGTGGCGTCCATCTTGTATGTTGAAGTGATGGTCAATTTGCATATTACTCTTTTATTAGATAGGATTCCATTAGTACAAACTGGAAAACTATGTAAACCACTTTTGAAGAAAAAATAATTTGTGTATTCTCTAAAGGTGTTCAATATGTAAAGAGAAACTGTGTTGCTCTTTAAAAAGGTTTTAACTACTGAACAAACTCACACTTTGTAAGGAAGAGTTTATAGCTGGTATGCCTACCAACACTGTATTTGAATGGGGCTGATTCATGTTGTTTGGAATTATATATAAAATTATTGAAGATGAAGAATGTATGACCATATTCTTATGTTTTTCTAAAATTTATAAGATGGTAATAGGACTTTGAACATTCACTTCCTCCCTCTGATTTAGCATCTCTCAAAAATAATTTCTACTGATACATGAAGTTCATTAGATAATTTCCTAAACACCGCATGTTGCATATAAGACAACCAAGTTAATATGTATTTATTCAAGGAATTATTTTACTTAGGTTTTGAGCAGCTATATTTATCAATTTCTCTACTGCTCTGGGACCTCATTTTCAAGTGTGTGAACCAATATTAATAACCCAGTATTAATAACCAATTTTTAAAAAATCAGCTTGGTAGTGCAACTACTTTAAAATTAATTTCACTAGTTTTATCTCTCTTCTCATATATAAATGGATTTACTTGTACTCTGATATTACTTTTTTTTTCTCATATACTTGTAAAAGGTTTCTTAATTCAAGACAACACCTTCTGGGAAGAATTAACTCAGGCTGTTTTGCTTAAATTCAATCTTTTTCTTACAAAACTTCATTGTGTATTTTAGAATTTTCTTCACACAGTTTGGAATTCACTTAAACTTCTAGTTATACTATAATTTCCTTTTATTGTTGAAAGGAATTAGAAATACAATAAAATTATAATATTTTTCCATTTTTTGAATGTCAACAAAAACCAATCCAAAAAAATATTAAGAAATTAAGTGAGAATACAAAGTATTTTTCATGTCTTGCTACAGCAGTAAATTGTTACTATAGTGATGAAGAAAGTAAGCTCTCCCTTATTGTGTGATTAACAATCATGTTTTTATAATGCTTTTCCAAATCAAAAAGCTTTAGAAACTAGCTCCTACTCCCTCCTTACTCCTAGTTTTGAGGAAAAGGCATCTCTTAAATTATCTGGTAAATAATCCACACTGCTGGTTGATTACAGACACGTTTACAACAACGTGGACCCGAGGAGTGGGGCTTGTTATCAACATCATTTCGCAGCTCTTAATTTGCTTTCACATATTAGAAATGTTAAGTTATGAGGAACAGATTTAAGGAGGACTAAAATGAAGAAAAAACCCTCTGCTTTCTCAGGGATCTCTTTTGCCCTTCTTGTTGCCTCCAAGCCTGGCCCTGAACGCTGCAGAGCGTCCTGTTCCCTTTACTGGTATATGGGTCACAGATGGCCTGAGCCACATGCTTTCCTCGAGGATCATCAATCAGGATCACTTGGCTTTTCTTCCTCCTGCTATTCCACTTTCAGAATTCACTTTTCAATCATTAGCTGTGAGCCTCTGTGCCCTCCCTCTCTTCTTGGTCTGATCTCCCCTCCATTTATTTCGGGCAGATCATCAAGGAGTAGTTTAACTTTGAATATCCTCTCTTGGCTAACTTTCAAAACTGCATCCTGGTACCAGTTCTGGCCCTTTCAGATTCCTTCTGAGCAAGGACTTGAAAAAAAAGCATTTCTTTTTTTCCTCCCCACAATTTCCCATTCTGAAGATTCTAAATGCAGAATTCTGTATTGTAATTTTAAACACTGGTATTTTAATAAATTAAAAAAATTTGAAGTGTGGGATTTTTTTACTATTTCTTATAAAAGATGCTACCACTATTTAACATATATGTACATATATGTATCTTTTTCAAGTATATGTTGAACATAATTTTTTTTAAAATATATTTTATTGATTTTTTACAGAGAGGAAGGGAGAGAGATAGAGAGTTAGAAACATCGATGAGATAGAAACATCGATCAGCTGCCTCCTGCACATCCCCCACTGGGGATATGCCCGCAACCCAGGTACATGCCCCTGACCGGAATCGAACCCGGGACCCTTCAGTCCGCAGGCCGACGCTCTATCCACTGAGCCAAACCGGTTTCGGCTGTTGAACATAATTTAACAAGTAATTCCCAAAGCCATAATGAGGTAAGTATTATGGATAAATTAGATTAAGAGGTCATTCAAAGTAATTTAGTCATTCCTCATAAATATCTGTCTGTGCTGGTGATATGAACATATATTACATGAAGAAGAACAAGAAGTGGTTTGTGCCTTAAAGAATCTCAAGTCCAGAGAAAAACTCAATCTCCAAGCAGAGGGCAGTGCCCTGTGCCCAGGACGCAGAGGCACTCAGCACCTGGCAAACAGCTCCTGAGACCAGGCCTTCAGACCTGAGAGTACTTCGAGTGTAATTATGTTAAATAAAGTTTTCCTGAGACATGGCACTAATGTCTTTACCTTGAAAACCTTAGAAGTCTTTTCCTGAACTATATTTAATTTTTAAGCTAAAGTGTATATTTAACAAAAGAAGAAATTAGTATATTTTCTAGGCATTTACTGAAGCTTCACATTTAGGATTCAAGGTATCCTATATAATAAAGAGGTAATATGCAAATTGACCATCACTCCAACACATAAGATGGCCACCCCAATGTGGTCAAAGATGGCTGCCACAAGATGGCCAGCAGGGGAGGGCAATTGGGAAAGACCAGGCCTGCAGGGACAAGCAGTTGGGGGCAACCAGACCTGCAGAGGAGGACAGTTGGGGGGGGGGGGGAACTAGTCCTGAAGGGGAGGGAGGGCAATTAGGGGCAACCAGGCTGGCAGGGGAGGGCAGTTAGGGGCGACCAGGCCAGCAGGGGAGGGCAGTTAGGGGCAATCGGGCCGGCAGAGGAGCAGTTAATCGTTGATCAGGCTGCCAGGGGAGTGGTTAGGGCAGCCGTGGGCAAACTACAACCCACGGGCCGGATCCGGCCCGTTTGAAATGAATAAAACAAAACAAAACAAAAAGACTGTACCCTTTTATGTAATGATGTTTACTTTGAATTTATATTAGTTCACACAAACACTCCATCCATGCTTTTGTTCCGGCCCTCCGGTCCAGTTTAAGAACCCATTGTGGCCCTCAAGTCAAAAAGTTTGCCCACCCCTGGGTTAGGGGGTGATCAGGCTGGCAGGCAGAAGCAGTTAGGGGCAATCAGGCAGGCAGGCAGGTGAGCGGTTAGGAGCCAGCAGTCCTGGATTGTGAGAGGGATCCCAGATTGGAAAGGGTGCAGGCTGGGCTGAGGGACACCACCCCCATGCATGAATTTCATGCACCGGGCCTCTAGTCTATACACACACACACACACACACACACACACACACACACACTAGTATATAAAAGGCTAAGTGTCCATCCGACCAGTAGCTACGACGTGCACTGAGCACCAGGGGGCAGACACCAATGCAGGATCTACCATGATGCGTATTGGCCATTAAAAAAAAAAAACGGCACCACGGAACTGGTGCCAACAAACCAATACTCGGCTTCCCCCAAGTGGGACACAGGTCTCGCCACCACCCCAGAGAGACACCTGACAAAATCGCAGCCGATGCTGCCAAGACCCCATGGCACAAAATGCGACCCACAGCCCAGGCCAGCTCAGAAATGGTTGTTGTGGGAGCCAGGTAATGACATCACATAGCAACACCCAGTTTCCTCTTCTTAGCAACTATCCTCCTTGGAGTTTCTTCAGCCCATGAACACAACTTGCTTTATAGCCAGATGCAAACATTTTACACTTTAACCAAATGTTTAAAAGAAGTAAGAAATGGTGGACCTTGAAAATGACTTCAGGTTTTCTCACTGCACAGAATATAGTCAAACACTGCTACAGTTGAATATTTTACCCTTTGTTCTCCCTGTGTGATCTACAATACTAATCTGCTTTGTGTTGATATTTACTGCTGTGTTGCTGACAATTACCTGAAAGAGAAGTTGGGGTGCTTCACTGGGCTGGAAAAAGTTTAGCTACATCAGAAAGCAGGTCTAATTAAGAAAGTTTATTCTATATATATACAAAAGGCTAAGTTGACCCAAGCATTCATGTTGCATATAAAGCTCTTGCTGGCGTCAATTGCATGCCTGTGTTTCAATCTGTCATTGTCGACAGTAAATTTGGTTGACACTTCTATTATAGAGAAAGAGTGAATAACTATATTAAAATATTTCTTCTAATTAATTTCCTTCCAATGTGCACAAATCCGTGCACCAGGACACTAGTTATAAATAAACACAAGTGGAAAACCAAGTCTTATTCCCTCGAGAAGATGCCCTTCCCCTGTGAGGTGAGACGCGAACACTCATTCATAAGTTCAGTGAATATTTATATTAAACTGTCCTAGCACAGATCAGGCAATGGAAAAAGAAAACAATCTAATGAAGACTTTGAGATTCTCTTAGCACAGTCTCATTCTCTCAGGTGCAGGTACAGGTACAAGTTTACAGAGACTGTGAATAAATCACAGTATGAAATAAAATTAGATTTCACAGTTATGTGCCTATGAAGAATGTGGACAACAGAATTCCTTCACTGGGCTGCTACAGTCTGCAAACACTTCTCATTATTTCTAAACAAATAAAACGTAAAAATGGATGGGTAAGGGAGACTTCTGATAATTTTGTTCTCAGAGACAATATCTCTTCCTATATGAAATTAAGGGAATCAAGTTTGTATTGTGAAAATCATGCGATTCTCTTTTATATATATATCTTTTTTATTGATTTCAGAGAGGAAAGGAGAAGGAGAGAGAGATAAGAAACATCAATGATGAGAGAGAATCACTGATCAGCTGCCTCCTGCATGCCCCCTACGGGGTATTGAGTCCTCAACCTGGGCATGTTCCCTGACTAGGAATTGAACCGTGACTTCCTGGTTCACAGGTCAATGCTCAACCACTGAGCCACGCCAGCCAGGTGGAATTTTCATTTTTAATCCCATGTAATCTTAACCTAATTAATTAAATTAAAATTATCAAAAAAATAGGAATTTTAGAACTAATGTTTTTTTATGTATAGTTCTTTGGCTTACTTTAACTGAGGGTTAATTTCTAATGAAGATGAAGCAACAAGTACTCAAAAAGTGGCAATTAAGAGAAAATACTAAAAAAAATTTTTATAAGCATATAAGCCTGATTTACTTATTCATCAACAGGTTATTTTTCCCATATCTCTACATCCCATTTCAGCTTCATAGACAGATGAGAGAAGCATATTTACATCTATTGGACTCATGAAGAGTTAGTATTAAATTGTACAGATGAAGATTAAAAACACATATATAATAAGCAAACATTTGTCTAAATAGCTCACTCAACAGTTCAAAGTAAATGAAAATGAATCACACTAGAAATATCACTAAGGAAAAATTTCAAAGGTCAAAAAGAGGTCAGTGTTTCTCAAAAGCCATACTAATGATCTAAAGAGGAACAACACAAGTACAGGAAGAAAAGCTGCTGAAAGCATCCGTTTGAACGACACTGTTACTGCATTAAGTGTCATACAGCATTACCAGAAAGATTTAAAAGTATTAGTAAATAAGAATTTGAAAATTATGGACACAGTATTTTTTTAACAGAAGCAAATATGAAATTACTTATTTCAAATATAAGAAAGCACATGCTATAATGTTATAATGGAGTTTTGAAGAGGCTGTATATTTACAGGCCAATACAAAGAAAATAAAATTGGTTACTAAATTCAAGTTTTTTTAATAGCCACCTGTCATTTCTAACACATTTGCTAGGGGTTTAGGCAATTCAACAATGAGTAAATATTTTAAGATCTTAAAGAGATTACATTTAGTATACAACATACAGAAGAAAAATGTTAACCAACTTTTTCCAAAATCACTAATGCATCAATTTCTGAATGAAAACAACAAAAAGATTAAAGAAATCTAATTCCTGAGAGAACCAAGATGGCGGCATAGGTTAACGCCGGAGTTTGCTGCTTTGAACAACTACTTCAAAAGTGAAACTAAAAGACGGAATGGACATCACCCAGAACCACAGGAACGCTGGCTGAGTGGAAGTCCTACAACTAGGAGGAAAGAGAAACGCATACGGACACTCAGAGGAGGCGCAGTGCTGAAGTCAAATTCTGAGGTGCGGAGTGCGCGGAGCGGGCTGGCGGCGGAGGGCACGGTTGGCGTTTTCAATCGGGAGGGAGTCGCAGACTCTGAGCTCCAGATACAGGCGAGTCTTTAGGGACCCAGACTCAAACGGGAGAAGCGGGACTGTCTGGCTTCGGTCAGAGCGAGTGCAGCTTTCTCTCCGAGCTTTGCAGTGGGTGCTGGGACTCAGAGAGGCAGAGCCCCTGGGGACAGGACTGAGAGCCACCATAACTGCTCTCTCCAGCCCACCCTGTTGATCCTGTGCGACCCGCCCTACCCAAGCCCTGCACAGAGGCATTTGCCGGATAGCCTCAGGCAAAGGCTAGATTAGCACCTCCCTAGAGGACAGAAGTTCTCTCACTGCTGACACAGCTGATTCTCATAGCCACTTGGCCTGGAGGTCAAACCCTCCCTGGTATTAGCTACAACAATCAAGGTTTAACTATAAGACTGCGAACAAAGACCACTAGGGGGTGCACCAAGGAAGCATAACAAAATGCGGAGACAAAGAAACAGGACAAAATTGTCAATGGAAGATATAGAGTTCAGAACCACACTTTTAAGGTCTCTCAAGAACTGTTTAGAAGCCGCCGATAAACTTAATGAGATCTACAAGAAAACTAATGAGATCCTCGATGTTATATTGGGGAACCAACTAGAAATTAAGCATACACGGACTGAAATAACGAATATTATACAGACTCCCGACAGCAGACCAGAGGAGCGCAAGAATCAAGTCAATGATTTGAAATGCGAGGAAGCAAAAAACACCCAACCGGAAAAGCAAAATGAAAAAAGAATCCAAAAATGCGAGGATAGTGTAAGGAGCCTCTGGGACAGCTTCAAGCGTACCAACATCAGAATTATAGGGGTGCCAGAAGATGAGAGAGAGCAAGATATTGAAAACCTATTTGAAGAAATAATGACAGAAAACTTCCCCCACCTGGTGAAAGAAATGGACTTACAGGTCCAAGAAGCGCGGAGAACCCCAAACAAAAGGAATCCAAAGAGGACCACACCAAGACACATCATAATTAAAATGCCAAGAGCAAAAGATAAAGAGAGAATCTTAAAAACAGCAAGAGAAAGTAACTCAGTTACCTACAAGGGAATACCCATAGGACTGTCAGCTGATTTCTCAAGAGAAACTTTGCAGGCCAGAAGGGAGTGGCAAGAAATATTCAAAGTGAGGAATACCAAGAACCTACAACCAAGATTACTTTATCCAGCAAAGCTATCATTCAGTAGTGAAGGTCAGATAAAGAGCTTCACAGATAAGGAAAAGCTAAAGGAGTTCATCACCACCAAACCAGGATTATATGAAATGCTGAAAGGTATCCTTTAAGAAGAGGAAGAGGAAGAAAAAGGTAAAGATACAAATTATGAACAACAAATATGCATCTATCAACAAGTGAATCTAAGAATCAAGTGAATAAATAATCTGATGAACAGAATGAACTGGTGATTATAATAGAATCAGGGACATAGAAAGGGAATGGACTGACAATTCTTGGGGGGGAAAGGGGTGTGGGAGATTCGGGAAGAGACTGGACAAAAATCGTGCACCTATGGATGAGGACAGTGGGTGGGGAGTGAGGGCGGAGGGTGGGGCGGGAACTGGGAGGAGGTGAGTTATGGGGGGGGGAAAGAGGAACAAATGTAATAATCTGAACAATAAAGATTTAATTAAAAAAAAATAAAGAAAGAAATCTAATTCCTAAAAGATTAGACTCTAAAGCAGGGGTTCTCAAACTTCCTAATGCCGCCACCCTTTAAACAGTTCCTCATGTTGTGGTGATCCCCAATTTCATTGTTACAAATTGAACATAATTAAAGCATAGTGATTAATCACAAAAACAATATGTAATTATATATGTGTTTTCCAATGGTCTTAGGCAACTCCTATGAAAGGGTCGTTCGACCCCCAAAGGGGTCGCGACCCACAGGTTGAGAACCGCTGCTCTAAAGACTAAAAAGTGTAAAATTTGCTTACGATATGTGATACAAAACTATAATCCTGACAGTAAAATTTCATGATTTAAAAAAATATATCCACAATTTTAAAACTGTAACCTTAGCAATGGGTACAAACTTACTTTTGAGAGAATGAAGAATTCACAGCTTCTACTGAACCTCAGATCTTAAAGTAATTTGTTGGATTCTTGAATCTAAATGTAACCTGAAAGATCGTCTTTAGCTTTTTCAGTGAACTTCATCACTTAATTTCCCCAAAATCTATGCACATGGCCCAAATATATCAATGTTGCTTAAAAAAAAAACTTCCATTCTTTTTTAAACATCTAGTTTAGAAGCCTTGAAATTATTCTAAAATTCGCATCATTAGCCCTGAGCTTTCAATTAATTTCTTCATTGAGGGCCTTCTATGCACCATGTATTGCTGTGGGCACTGGGTGAACACAAATAATCAATAAATTATCCAGTTTGGTAATTATTAATTATTTCAAGCTCCCAAAATGATGTCAACTGATCCACAACATTTCTCATAATGTAACAGTCAGCTCACCTAGTAAGAGCCAGCTCTAGCACACTATGTGGGAGAGGTGTGGGAAGAAGGATGCAAGCAGCAGGCAGGCCCTCAGGTGGGCTTGCCTGCAATGAGTCAAGCAGGCTGGAGTCCAGTGCAAGGGAGGGAGGAGGGTTAGGGAGTAAGAAGGCTGGACCTCAGAAGGGAAAATAGAGACCTGATTACAACTATGAGAAATGAAGCACCAGGGCAGGGTGCTACAAAAAGGAATGATATTCTGACTTGCAATGTGTCTGTCTGCATGCTGAGGACAGATTACAGGAGGGGAATGAGAGATAAGTCAGGAGGACCTCAGAGTAATTCAGACATGAGATGATGGTACATTTGGCCAAGAATGCTAGAAAGGAAGAGATGAGCAGTGATCAAATTCTGAATCTCATGGACAGAATGTGGAATATGAGAAGTAGACATAGGTCCAGGATGAAATACCCAAGTTTAGGGCCTATGGAAACAGAGGATGAGCTTTACCCCACTGAGACAGAGCCATCTGCAAGAACAGGGGTCGGGGTTGAGGTGAAGACAATCATTCTGCTTGGAGAAGTTACATCTGAGATGTCTATTATTTGGAGAGACCAAATCTGTAGATGGAAATAGGAATATGCATCTGAGGAGCACTCAGGGATGGAAACACACTTGAGAGTTGCCAGCCCAAGGATGCTAATTACAGCCTCAACCCTGGGTGAGATCTCCAGGAGAACAGTACAGACACAGAGGAGGCGAGGACAGAGCTAGCTACCTAGGCTGCTATCCTAACCATTCTTGGGAAGGTAAATGTGAAGAAGCTCAGAAACAGAAACCTGTATTTTAAGAAGCACTTTGGTAGAAACAGAGCAGAAGCTGAAGTATACCTGTGTGGGTATTTAGAAAGAACAGAATTATAAGGTCAACAAACATAATCATCACCGGAGTAATCACCTAAAGAGAGAATTAATGATACTGATGACAAGTAATGAGAAAACAGCGTGGACAATCCAAGGAGATGTGGACTACCAAAAGAAACAGCTAAATCTAAAGCAATGCTCCAAGGAATTACCAAATTTAGATGTCCCTCCTTATCTAGGCTATTCTTTGGGAAAGGAAGCAAAAAAATATGGGACAGAGTACATAAAGATACCTATAAAACATCAGATGTATAGCTGTATACAACCATAATGTTGAGGTAGAAGTGGTGTGTGTGTGTGTGTGTGTGTGTGTGTGTGTGTGTGTGTGTTTTGTTAATCCTCACCCAAGGATAGAGTGGAAGGGAAGGACAGGGGAGGGGGGAGGGGAAGGGGAGGAGAGAAAGAGAGAGAGAAAGAAAGAGAAACACATCACTTAGCTGCCACCCACGCGCACCCCAATGGCTAGGGAATGATCCTGCAAACTAGGTATGTGCCCTTGACCAAGAATCAAAACTGTGACTCGGCTGATGCTCTAACCACTGTGCCCACCGACCAGGGCAAGGTAGAAGTTTTCTTTAAGTTCTTCAAACAAGAAAATTTTGAAAAAAATATTAAAATTCTATAAGGTCAAACAGAGATCTGGAGAATAATTACAAAGATACAAACATAGAAAAATGTAAGAATTACAATAAACAAGATTAAACTGAAGAACACCTTAGTAACCATAAAGTTTCTAAGAGACAAACTGCAGTGATATTTTAACTATTACACCTTAAAGCAAATTTCAAGACACAGTAGTATCTTTCCTCCAGGTATTACTCTTTCCAAGATTACTTAGGCATGGAAAGGGAAAGTGTCTAGTTAATTATTTAGTGCAAAAAGCATGTGTGAGAAGATGGCTTTACGTTTGATTTGACAACAAATAAGTTTAAAAATATAAATCTAATGCAATGCAATAAAACTGAGTGCTATGCTGTGCCCTTCTAAAGACCGCACACACTAGCACAGATACACACGCTTTAATAATACATATCTCAGGGAAGTGTGACTGAGCCTTTAAATCTGGACACGTTCCCAAGTGTAGAATTAAAAGCTTCAGGACTGAAAAAAAGAACACAATTGTTCCCATTCATATAACATTTTACTCTTTTCATATTTTCCTCATGTACTGAGCCACACTTCTTTGAAGAAAGTAATGAGTTTCCTTAAGAAATAATTTTTAAAATTACTCCAAAAAAAAATTAAAATCCCAACAAAGAAAGATTCAGTATGCTCTTCAACAAAAATGAACATTAAAATTTCTAGTGTTAAGAAGCATCTAAAACTTTCAAACTTACATTATTCTTAGCATCTTGACAAAGAACACATTTGAAGTACTAAAAGTGACTGATATCCAACTTAAATTGCTTTAATGTAACAATAACGTGCAAGATGCAAGATCTCAGCATACTAGTATTACCTGCACTTATAAATTATAGCCTCATCCCACCCAGCACTGGGTTTTTAAAAGCTCAGCCTCATGGAATGATCTATCTCTAAGGAATTTGTCTGTAACTTGTCTACACTGCTCCATTTTTCAGAATTGAAACGTACTAGCAGATGTGTGTCATGACCACCAGCAAAGGTCTGCTCCTGAAAGGCAGTAAAGCACAGAAGAGGTTATACCAGTGAACTATTTCACTGAAGAAAAGGACAAAACCACTCGAGAGTAAAATGCCTGCCAATGCCCACATGCTGCCTGTGTTTTACTTGCTGACAGTTCACAGACCCCCGCGTGTAACTACACACTCAAAGTCATTACTGTGAGCTCTGTCTCTGATGACATGTAAAGGGCAAGTGAAAAGAAGATGCCTTTCATTGTCTATTGTTTAACTACTATCCTCAGAAAAGTGACCTCCCCCAGAAGGGATGCTGAGTCCACTTCTGAAAAGCCTGTGGTGCAGCACCTCTCCACCTGCAGAGGTACGGGGAGGCTGTGAGACAAGCTCCACCTGTGAGTGGACACAGGGAACTGGGCCGCAGGGGAATGAAGGCCACTGCTACATAACTTAGAGTGTGTGGCCAGTTTTCAGATAAACATCAGATGTGGCTGAATTTATCAGAGTAAAACAACAATGCCATCCCCAACTTCAGAGAAAAGTGACTCGAGAGCAGGAAAACACTTCCATGGAAAATAATGAACTGGGAATGGTCACAGCTGTCAGGTCCTAGGACACCGGAACCAGAAAGTAGTTCTCAAACTCCACTCTGCTTAAGAGTCCTTGGAGAACTTACTGGAAACAGGTACCAACCAGATGTCTACGCAAGAGGAGTTAGGGACGGGAGGAAGAGTTTGCCATTTCCAAGGACTGTCTCCTGTGATTCTGCTGCAACGCAAGAGCACATTTTATTAACAATTGTTTGAAGGGTCATGAGAGGAGGGGGAGGAGATAAGAGAAAGGTCATAGTTGTAGTGTGTTAGAGCAGAAGGTGTATAAGATTACTCTGTTCTGCTACTAGAAAGAGAAGAGTGGCATGAGTCAGAATGAGCAGGTAAGGAAGGCTGTCCTATATGGGACTGTGCTCAGAGATAAACCACAAGATGCTAAGAAGGGTCAGCTGAAGACAGAGAGGTGAAAGACAGGAACACTGGGCTACTTGCTAACAAAAACCATCAGACCAGAAGTTAGTGCCTCTGGTAGAAGAGACAACTCCCACTTGGGGATGAGGTCAAGTGCCCTTGACGTTGAAGTGCAATAAATGGTTCGTGAATGCACTTGCTCAGGGGTTACTGTTGGAAAAGGAGATCTTGCACAGACGGGACTTCCTGGCTTACAAAGCAGAGTCTGGACCACAGCAACAGCAGACCCGTGGAGACTCTAGTTCAGTGACCTGAAGACGGAGCCGTTAGCACTGGAAAACGTTAATCAGATGGGGGCTCTAAGACAAAAGTCTGGGTGACAACCAGCCTAGGTGAACAAATGAACAGTTCTTGAGGCAGCCCCCTGTGACTGTTCTGGGGTCCCCGATAAAGAGCTGTGCCCAGCCCATGTGGGGCCAGCAGATGATTGGTGCAAAGTGACCACCTATGAGCCAAGTGGCTCTAAGGATGTTACTTCCTCTCTTCCAGCCACATTCACCTCTAAGAAGTGAGTGATGATAACAAGATGCACCTCACAAAGCCTGATACAGTAAGGCAGCCTTGGTACTCTGAAGAAATGACAGTTACTTTTACTGTAACTGAGACTGTTTATTCACCAAACTGGGAGAGGCTGGTAAAACTACTGATGATGGCTGGACATTGAGGCACAAAATCTCCTGTCTGACTCAGTTTCACTGGACATCAAAAGCTACAGGCAGTCAGGCCAGAGGTGGACCAGGACACAGACAGGAAGCAGCAGTGCATGTGGAGGGCGACCAGAGCTCCCCGGGACCCAGGGACATGCTCAGAGCTGCCTGCAGAGGAAGGAGTGCAGACACGCGGCACTTAGCAAATAGCAGCAGAGTCCAGCCATGACACCAACAGACAGAAAAGCCCAGGCGTGGTGCTAAGCTGGCACACCATGGATCTGCTCTGCAAACCTGAGCAAGATAGAGCCCACAGAGGGCAGCCTGGAGGAAGGGTAGCTGTGATTACAAAGATGCTGGAGGAGGGCGTGGCTGTCAGATCTGCCTACTAAATGCACAGTGAACATTTTCTTCCTCTAATTTGTAACTATTTTTTCCTTCCCTTTCAAACTTCTTTTAAAAACCCCTTATGCAATACTGGGTCCCCTGAGCTTCCAGAAACACTCATTTAATCCTAAACTAATTCCCTCCTCTGTTCTTCTGGAACAAAGGCTAAGGCCTACCAGTGGTCAGCAAACTGTGGCTCGGCAAACTGCGGCTCACGAGGCACATGCGGCTCTTTGGCCCCTTGAGTGTGGCTCTTCCACAAAATACCGACTTCTGCGCATGGGCCATGAAGTTTCAATCGCACTGTACATGCGCGCCCACACGTGGTATTTTGTGGAAGAGCCACACTCAAGGGGCCAAAGAGCCGCATGTGCCTTGCGAGCTGCAGTTTGCCGACCACAGGCCTAGACCCTCCATCTCCTGAAATCTTGTGGAAATCCATGTGCACCTACACTGCTGGGACATATGCAACTTGTAGCTCCACCCACATATCACTATTTTTGTGCTCACACTGCCTGTCTCATAGAATGTCACCTTCCTGGCAGTGGGATCTCTATCATTTTATTTCCCAAGGGTGACTGGCACTGTACTGAGCACCAGAGTAACTGAAGAAATTTACAAATTCTGCTTCCTGCTTGAAACCACCTCTCTAAGGTCATCCTGGATGCATTCTCCCGCTTCTTTTCAAAACACAAACACCGCTGCCCCATGTACTCCGCATGTTCTCTCCACCACGAATTCGCGTCCTTATCCTGAACAAATAAACACTAGGCTTAAGGGAAGTCTCCCAAATGTCCCAAGCAGCTGTCCCTTCCCTACTCACCCGCCCTGGAGACTGCTCATACTGTATCAGGGCGTGGGTCACACCAGGCTCAGCAGGACACGGAGTCATACATATTCTATCTGGACTATAAACCCACTGGGGCCAGGAACTAGTTTACCCCACAGGACACTGGTCACTGCAGTTAACACTGGCCCTTGAGCCAGAGCAGCTCACACACTGTTTAGTGAATTGAATGGTCTTCCCTCCCAATAGAGAGAGACAGAGTGAAATGACGAAAGTCACAGAACAGATGTTCTGTATTCTGCCTGTTCTATGACATGACAAAACACGGGGAAGTTAAGAGTGAAGGCACAGCCCATTCAAGGCCGTGCAGGCAGAGCTGTGAAGGTGGGTTCTGCACATACAGGGTTTATGCTGGTAGCTATTTCCAGATCAGGAAAGGGACTTTGGCTGGAATGAGTCCCAGGCTGCCTCCCAGAGCCTGAAACATGGGGGAGGGCTGAGCTTGCTCTCAGAGGAAGCCCTTCAGGGCTAACTAACAGCCAACAGAAGGGGCAATTCACCCCTTCTCTGCACTGACAAGAAAAAAATGTCTATAGAAGTCATCACCCCCAACTTGGCAGGGTTACTGTCCTGATTCTGAGAGCTAAAGCAGCTTTTTAAAAAGGCAGGAAATCACATTCATTCCTAGGACAAGTCAAAGCCAAAGTCATACTGGTTAACTGTCATGTCTAGAAGGTCTCACAGTAAAAAGGCAGCTACTTTGATAGGCCTGCGAGCTAAGCATTCTATTTTTACTATTCCTAATGTTTGAAAAATGTGGAATTTTTACACACCTCCCTTAATTTTCTAGCACCCTGGTCCCATAGTCTGGCCTGAGAGAGACAAAGAGGCATGCCACCGTCAAATATATGGGGATGGCTTTGTCTAGAAGTATTTCTATTCTGTCTGTTCTATGACACGCACCCTCAGGACAGGACAAGATAGAGACCTCTGGAAGGTGGCATAGCTAATCCAGTTGGGGTTATTTCTAGATGAAATGCTGAAGCAGAGAATATGCAAGACAGTGTTGCTTCTACAGAGGTTCTCAAGGAACTCAATCCATAGGTGCTCAGGAGAGCAGGCATATACAAGAAAAAAAGGGAGTCAGAGATGTCTTCTCCCCAAACATTCCATTTTCCAGGCATATAATAGCTAAGAAATAAAGGAATCAGGTCATGCCTGCAACTAAGTCTGTAAGAATAAAAACTGAATAAAAGTATAAATAGTTTCTAAATTATCAAGGACAATTCTGTGTGTATTGGAGAGTGAGGAGGCTGATCTAGTAGGTAAGTGAGCTGCCTTACAGAGCCCCAGCTACACCGTAGGGTCAGTCGGGGATCTATGCACTGCTGCTGAGCGAGGGCAGAGAAGTATATGCTGAAGTTTGATCAACTCAGGCTAGATTTTTCAAGAAAACTCAGGTTACAACTCTAAGCGAAGTTAAATTATGTTCAGAGATCCTAAGAAATTGAAGGGTCTCATCCATGGAAACTTGAGATGTGCACAGGCAGCTGAACTGTTGGCTGTGATACCCACTCAGGTGTAGAAAAGGCATCTCGGTATCAAGCGTTCATAATGGAATACATCGGGCCCCACATCCTCCAACTGTTCTTGCTCAAGTCTCTTATTTTAGTGGGAGGTACCACCATCTACCCTCTGCTTATGGCACACACAGGGATATCATCCCTTGGTTCCTCTTCCCCCCATGCCCTCACCACCAAGACTAGCAAGCCCTGTCTGGCTGACTGCCAAGCACTGAAATGCTTCCCCATCTCTCTGTCCCCACTGCCACCAACCTGCCCACGTCACCATCATCTTCAGCCACAACTATGGTAGTAACCTGCCCCTGCCAATGCCCTGCACACAGATCAGCCAGAGTGACTTTCCAAGGGCTTTCTGCTAAACTCCAGATCTAACCCACAGCTGGAAGGCACCTCCAAGATCTACCGGACCCGACCTCTGCAGCTTCTCGGGCACCTCTCCCACCTCTCCCACCAGCTTGAGAGCGCTCCTGGAACTCTGCCGGCTGTTCTTGCCTCAGGGCCTGGCACTGGCATCTTTGTGCCCTGCAGGTCCCTGCTCGATGCCAGTGCCTGACAGAGCTGTCCTTGACAACCTGGTCAGAATGCTGTCACCCTCCATCCCCACCTTACTCATTACTCTGTTCAATTAGCGGAAATTACCTTCTCATTCATTTGCTTATCCATTTATTGACTATTTCCCCAGTTTTAGAACTTAGGCTCCTTGGAGACTATGCACCGGCCTTTCTTATTTGTAACTGTATGCTCACACTGACAGCAGTGCCTGCACATCCCTGCTGATCATGACATGGGCTAACAGAGACGACCCTTGAGTCTGTGCTGTTCCCACCTTCTGGTTAGAAGGTGCACCATGCTGGGTTTGTTGCATGTAATCTATTCTAAGGGTTCTATTTGACTCCTAGAAATGGCTTAATAGAACTCCTAAAATAAAATTTAGTTAGTTTCCTCATGCTTCTGGTGGCTTTAAAATACCCAAATTACCCCAAGGTAACAGCAAAGGTGTACAGAGCTGTGCTCCATGCTCACAGGCTTTAGGGGGCACTACCTCTGCGCAGGGTGGCAATTTCCCCAGGAACACTTCAAAATTTGAGGCACCCTAAGGCATGCTTTGGAATGGTATGTTGTATTACATAAAAATTAAATATAGTTTACACAAGTTGTGAATGTCAACCCGAGGCTCTTTCTATTCCCCAGGCTATATGTTTAAGAGAATCATTCTCTTCCTCCAGCCTCATTACTTTTCTTACTTTATCTCCATTCAACCACAATGATTCCTTTTCTAGTTCTACTTAACAAAAATGACAACATTTTTAGGTATGACTTTAAAAATACATGACAGTTTTGTGGAAAAACATATAGTCCTTATAGCAAATACGTGTGTATATATGTATATATTTACATACATCATGTATACAAATATATAACAGAAAAATGTGTAAATGTGTGTGTGTGTAAATAATAAATAAAGAAAATAAATAAAGAAATACAAGTCATAAGTTGAGAAAAAGACCAATCCACTCAATGATGGTGACAGTTCATTATTAACACAGGTTCAGAAGGAGATACTAAGTAAAAGCTATGTCAACCACAAAATCTGAAATTCCACAGTTTCCCCAGGGATATTTTTCTTCCTACTACAACTTCAATGATTCCATCATACTTAAAATCTGCTTGAATAAAAATCATATTTTACACCCACAGGCAGTATGTTCCTGATTTAGATACTAAGGATATTTTTTTCTCTTCACCTGTAACTAGAGACAATGTCAAAATCAACACAAGCTTGATCTTTTTAAAATTAAACCTGACTGCCTTACCTACCTAGGAAAAGTAAAGGACATGAACACTGTAATCAGAAATCTGGGGAGAAACCAATATGGCGGCATAGGTTAACACCGGAGATTGCTGCCTCGAACAACCACTTCAAAAAACAACTAAAAGACGGAACGGACATCATCCAGAACTACAGGAAGGCTGGCTGAGTGGAAATTCTACAACTAGGAGGAAAGAGAATATCATACCCAGACTCAGAGGAGGCGCAGTGCTGAAGTGAAATACTAAGGTGCAGAGTGCACGCGGAGCGGGCTGGAGGCGGAGGGCACGGTTGTTGTTTTCAATCGGGAGGGAGTTTCAGACTCTGAGCTCCAGATCCGGGCGAGTCTCTAGGGACCAGACTCAAACGGGAGAAGCGGGACTGTCTGGCTTCGGTCGGAACTCGAAGGCAGCTTTCTCTCCGAGGTTTGCAGCGGTTGCTGGGACTCTGTGAGGCAGAGCCCCTAGGGACGGAACTGAGAGCAGCCATAACTGCTCACTCCAGCCCGCCCTGTAGATCCCCGGGGACCCGCCCCGCCCCGCCCAAGCCCTGCGCAGAGCCATTTGCCGGATAGCCTCAGGCAAAGGCTAGATTAGCACCGCCCTAGAGATCCAGCACAGAAGCTCTCCCACTGCAGACACAGCTGACTCTCATAGCCAGTTGGCCTGGAGGTCCAATCACCCCCAGTATTGCCAACAATCAAGGCTTAACTACAACAAGACTGCGCACAAAGACCACTAGGGGGTGCCCCAAGAAAGCATAAAAAATGCGGAGACAAAGAAACAGGACAAAACTGTCAATGGAGGATATTGAGTTCAGAACCACACTTTTAAGGTCTCTTAAGAACTGTCTAGAAGCCGCCGATAAATGTAGTGAGATCCTCAAGAAATCTAATGAGACCCTCGATGTTATGAAAAAGAACCAACTAGAAATTAAGCATACACGGACTGAAATAACAAATACTATACAGACTCACAACAGCAGACCAGAGGAGCGCAAGAATCAAGGCAAAGATTTGAAATGCGAAGAAGCAAAAAACACCCACCGGAAAAGCAAAATGAAAAAAGAATCCGAAAATACGAAGATAGTGTAAGGAGCCTCTGGGACAGCTTCAAGCGTACCAACATCAGAATTATAGGGGTGCCAGAAGATGAGAGAGACCAAGATATTGAAAACCTATTTGAAGAAATAATGACAGAAAACTTTCCCTACCTGGTGAAAGAAATAGACTTACAGGTCCAGGAAGCGCAGAGAACCCCAAACAAAAGGAATCCAAAGAGGACCACACCAAGACACATCATAATTAAAATGCCAAGAGCAAAAGACAAAGAGAGAATCTTAAAAGCAGCAAGAGAAAGAAACCGAGTTACCTACAAGGGAATACCCATATGACTGTCAGCTGATTTCTCAACAGAAACTTTGCAGGCCAGAAGGGAGTGGCAAGAAATATTCAAAGTGATGAATACCAAGAACCTACAACCAAGATTACTTTATCCAGCAAAGCTATCATTCAGAAGTGAAGGTCAGATAAAGAGCTTCACAGATAAGGAAAAGCTAAAGGAGTTCATCACCACCAAACCAGTATTATATGAAATGCTGAAAGGTATCCTTTAAGAAGAGGAAGAAGAAGAAAAAGGTAAAGATACAAATTATGAACAACAAACATGCATCTATCAACAAGTGAATCTAAGAATCAAGTGAATAAATAATCTGGTGATCATAATAGAATCAGGGACATAGAAAGGGAATGGACTGACTATTCTTGGGGAGGAAAGGGATGTGGGAGATGCGGGAAGAGACTGGACAAAAATCGTGCACCTATGGAAGAGGACAGTGGGTGGGGAGTGAGGGCAGAGGGTGGGGTGGGAACTGGGAGGAGGGGAGTTATGGGGGGAAAAAAGAGGAACAAATGTAATAATCTGAACAATAAAGATTTAATTTAAAAAAAAAAAGAAATCTGGAGGTTCCTGGGAAGCTACTTCACTTCTGAGCCTCACCAGCTTCATCTAAGCCACAGGTGAGGCCACACCTGTTCTCCAGGGTGATCTAAGGCATGTGCCTGGTATACAGTAGTTTGAGTATCATCTCCCCAGGTAATGACTCTCCAATTGCTCACGTGAGACTTATCAGGTATTCCACAGCACCTACTATACACCTGTCTACTGTAAATCTTGGTGCAAAACATGCATCCTGAATAACTGTTTCTTGTCAGAGGCAGCCATGTGAGCACCCGTGGAGAGGGGAGGTGCCAGGGCATAGCAAGGTCCCAGTGCTGGGGTGATGCTCAGGCTAGTGGCCATACAATTCGTTCTATAAACAATTCAGCGTAACCAGTGCTGGGTTTTACCCATCCCCTTTAGGAAACAATGGTCAGAAAAGCTGCCTTCGAGATTAAGGTGGATTTCTCTCTACTATGCTCCCATACACGCTGGCATCAAACACATGATCAACCTCAACACATGATGGATGCACTTCTGTGTCTGCTGCCCATGGTCTCAGACATCGTATTTATTTCTACATTTCAAGCACTTCCAGGTACTGCATGTCATGCTGAATAAATGTTTGCTAACATTTATTAACTAACTCCACTTTCAAACCTGGGACCCCTGGAATAAAAGCCAAGTAGAGAAATAAGACCAGGTAGTTGAAAAGGTGAGCATACTGGAGTATAAGCTCTTTAGTGTCAAGTGACCATGAATGTCATACTTTTCTGTAACCCATGAAATTCAGCATGGTACAGGACTCAAAAGCTCTGGCAGTTTAGAGTCACACACGACAGAGGATAAATCTCAAAATTAAAGTTCATGAACAAAAAATGATACTTCAGGAAGTATTTTAATATGTGAGACTACTGAATAATTTTAAAACATTGATTTAAAAAAAAATGTCCTCCTATATAAGAAGCCTCCATTACATAATATTTGAGCTGATCTTGAGGACAATCTCAAGCTAAGCAATCTATTTTCACTATTCCTAATTGTCCCGTTTTATGAAAGCGTCTGGGGTCAGAGTCACTGACCCTATGTTAGGTGCACAGCACCAGGCAGATGCACTGGTTATACCGACCTAAATACTGCATGATGGCTCCCCAATCAGCATTAGATAATAGCATCTGGTAAGAACGCCAACAAGACCAGCACCACCAAGAAAGCATGCCCGTTTGCCACCAGACTGCTCCAACAACCCTGTCTGTCCAACTGTCAACTAAACACAGTGGACAGAGAACAGAACCAGGAAGTGGGTGTGAACGTCTTGTAAGCGACCACATCTCATCTTCCTTCAGTGAGGGAAGAATCTCTTAGTCACACCATTAAACTTCCACATCCTTGCATTAAAAAGATCCTACACTCCAGTAGAATATATTTTGAAGATAAGAAGATTCTTAAAAGAGACAATAATGCTGTCCTTTGAATAGAATTTTGTTCATGAAAATTAGGTAGAAGAGCGCAAAAAGTATCTGAAAATAACTGAGATTCACCCCTGATACAACAAGAATATCAAGTATATAGAATGAGCACTTTTCACCCATAACAAATGTTGGCATCTATTACTTCCAGGCCCATTGCATAATATACTCACTGCTCTTTAAATAATAAAGTTTACAGAGACTCAAAGTTCTGAACACTTGACCGAGACACTGTAACATTAAGTTGAGGCTTCAGAATCTGTCGACAAGTGGCACCACCTCTCAGGGAGATAGAAGGCATGTCACAGCCAAGCTGTGATTCCAGCTGTGATATGTCTATGTACAGGAGGGCAGGAGGGGAGGGAGAGAAATTATACCCTTTATCATTTACCAAGAATCGTGCCAAAATGCTTTAGTGTTTATTCACATTTAGTATTCTTTCCTGTTCAGTGGCCTTTAAGCCAGTAAACACATTAAAAAATGTTTTAAAGTTGTATTATTGAAATGCACTGAGTAATGACTGTCAAGGTAGAACACCAGCCACATGTGAATGTATATATCTATTCCTCGGCCTCTAGAGATGGCCACAAATACACATGATATTCGTCTGTGCTATATTTTACATCTGTATTTATGATTTAGTCAAAATGTGTTTTAAAAAGGTGTAAAAAGGCAGCTGCTGAATTAAAATAACATCTTTGTGAGAAGAATTTTGTTTACTTTAATCAAAGCAACGAAAGTATTAGAGTGAAAAAAAATTCTTTTTGATAATATAAAAACAAATCCTCAAATTGCCATTCTAAATGCACCAGAGCAAAAATCCAAACTCAAACTGATAAGCACATACGGCGGGCATGTTATATATAAATAAACTACAGATAAGAAATAAGCAGTACAGCATATGAGGGAGACAAAACTTAAAAAGACAGCGAAATGCAGTGGACACTTGCCTTCACTACCTACATGAATAATTCATGTTGAGAAAACAAGGGTGGAAGAATGTGGCCCATCTAAACAAGTCATTAGTTCAAGCAGGGCACTACAGGCACTGTACCAGAAGGCAGGGATGGTTTCTCAGTTGTCAGTACCGTTCCACCACAGTGACCCCCACAGCTGACTCAGAAAGGACGGGGGGCCCATCTGAGTAACCAAACTTGGAAAGCACAGGGTGCACACTCCACTTGTACAGTGAGGTCAGAGTCATCTCACATTTCCAGGCTGGGTTAGTGAAACACATTTACAACCGGTTATCATCTTACAGATTTCCATTGTACATTTCAAAAAAGATATCTGAGAATGAAATCTTGAGCCAATACAGAAACTGCCCAAATTAAAGCATACAATATGATCGATACTGGCCACCAGACTACAGATAACCCTCAATCCTATGTCTCTAAAATTCATAGTAGCTTTAGAATCTATCCTTGGCTTCAAAATACACCATAAAAAATACTTCATGGTCATACTTAAATTACTCCTACCCAACACTACACTTCTGGAGAATATTCCCCACTTTTAATTATCCTCATGTGCCCAAAACCACCATCACGGGATTTTGAAAACACACACAGATCTTAATTAATGCTTATTTATGCTTCTATGTATTAAATCTATTTATTTTTTAAAACAAAGAAATGCCTTAAATAGTGGGATTCATTTTAACACTCATTTACTAGTAAAATAACTAAACATGATAAATCAGGTACAGAACTGCACAAATTACTTTGTATTTCGTATCTCTCATTTGTACTAATAAATCATTACATGTATTTTTTTCTCATTCACTAAATATCGGTTATGTGATTTCTTTTAGGGACAAAGGACAACTGAAAAACCAAGTAAAACGAAGTGTGGGAGCTATTTATAAAATGAACTAAGAACATAAATGTCATCAAAGTACAAGAACTACAGTAATAAAGAAACTTTTAGTATGTTTTGTATCGAGTCATCACTCAGACACTATAAAAGACAGTGGGCCATAGAAAAGGTGCAAGGTTTAGTCCCTGTGACTCTCCATCAAAACAACCAGAAATCCACATTGCAGAGAGGGCAAGTGGCACAGGGACGCCTCCCTGGGATATGTATCTCCTAGAATATAGCATGGCCCATCGACCTGCAATGAGGCCCTGGCTACCAACTGCACTGATGATGTATATCAGCCAGCAGGTTCCTCTACTTCGTGAGCTCAGAAAACCTGCTAGAATGTCTGAGCATGGTAAGCCTTCAGTCAAAGAAAAATCAACTCTAAGAAAATATAATTAACATAAAACAGTAATGAGATTTTATTAAGAGAGATTTCATCACAAACATGTAAGACAATCGATGAGGTCCTTAGGAAATTTAACAGAAAAAAGGAAAAGAAACATATCAGGATAAAGGTCTATAAAAAGCAACCCCTTACTTATTACCTAGTACTAAATTGTACCCACAATTTATAGAGGCTGTGTCTTTACTGATACAAATATTGATCAAAAGTCAAAAATAATATATTTGCATGCTAAATGCAGAATATTTTCAGCAATTAGATTATGTACTTATCAGAGTACTAGAGGCCTAATGTATAAAATTCGTGCAAAAGTAGGCCTTCACAGCCTCGGCAGCTGCCTGGATCCCCTGCCTCACAGCCACAGCAGCTTCCTCGATCCTGCAGCTGCAGCCCTGGCTTTGTCCAGAAGGACATCCGGTCTAATTACTATATTATGCTTTTATTATTATAGATTATTCTGCTTGAGTTTTATAGCTATAAATTTAACCAGTTAACTGCCACACATCCAAAATGGAAACCATCCCCATTTCTTCCATATGCACTGGAATATTTACAAATTTAAGTTACCATAATTTCCTTTTCAATGACATCAGAGATGTCATTAACAAGTCTGATTTCAAAATTGGGTGACCAGAGTTGATATGCGAGGTTTGCGGCTATAGACACACTGGATGTGTGGGGAAGGTCTGCCACTTGAAACTATAGACACTTATGGCATACAAAGAGTTAAATGATGAATGCCATATCAATTACATTGCTACTAGGTTAAAAAAACAAATAAAATGTTTTTTCATCTTATATACCACAAAATACTAGATTTAAATAAGTCAAAGCCACCAAACAAAAGGCCACCCATATCGTGGACTAAGAAGATAGGAAATGGAGGATTGTCCACAATGTCAAGACCAAGAATCACAACCATTCAGAAAGGGGTTTTAAAGTCATTTGTTTGTAGAAACAGAATTTAGAGGGGGAAAAAGAAAGAATTTGACCTATTATCTTGCCATTGTATAGAAAAGGTAACAATCAGTTACCTTTTTATACATATAAATACTATCATATACTTGTCACCTTAGGGAAAAAAATAACTTTTACAATGAATTTGGTAAACATTAAAGAAACATGTGATATTTATTTTCTTACCATAGGCCCGACCCATGAAATTCGTGTGTGTGGGGGGGGGGGGGGGGCCTCAACCTGGCCTATGCCCTCTCGCAATCTGGGACCCCTTGCTCCTAACCGCTCACCTGCTCGCTCCTTACCACTTGGCTCGCTGCTCCTTTAGCACTGCTGTGGAGGTGGGAGAGGCTCCCGTCACCGCCGCTGCACTCACCAGCTGTGAGCCCGGCTTCTGGATGAGTGGCACTCCCACTGTGGGAACACACTGATCACCAGGGGGCAGCTCCTGTGTTGAGCATCTGCCCCCTGGTGGTCAGTGCGCATCATAGCAACCAGTCATTCTGGTCGTTCCATTGTAATGGTTGCTGGGCTTTTATATATATAGATAAGTGTATCAGCTAGAGAGAGCACTCAGATGTTTGTGTTTGTGTATATTGACCTCAAAACCTCAAAACTACAGAGAACAGAAAACAAAGGCAATGTGCAAAGTTAAAATTAGGATAGCTAATAAAAAATAAGACTGTGAGTCATACCTGCCTGATGCAATGAGTAAAATGAATGTAAACATACATTTGACCTAACCACGCTACTTACTTACTTCTCTATCTGCTAATAGTTTCCAGAGCAAGTTATAATCATAGAATGCTATTCAACTTTAAGATATACATGGATTGAACAGCATTATTCTAATAAATTCTAAGAAGACAACTCAATATATCAAGTGATATAAATTTTCTTTAATATTTAATATAATATAAAATGAGAACTGACACAATTTCATGAACATCTCAAAAGATCTTTAAAAATATTGATTTAACAAAACTCTCCAATTCGAAAATGAATAACTATAAAAGTTTGTAATGTACAAAATACCAACCATGAAATTAATATCTTTAAAAATAAATTAAGAAATAAAGAGACTGTCTTGACTCCATTGTATGTTCTTGCCTCCTTTGTCAAATATTAATTGAGCATATTGGTTCGGGTCAATTTGTGGGTTCTCTATTCTATTCCATTGATCTATATGTCTGTTCTTGTGCCAGTACCAGGCAGTTTTGAGAACAGTGGCTTTGTAATACAGCTTGATATCTGGTTTTGAGATCCCACCTACATTGTTCTTCTTTCTCAGGATCGCTGCAGCTATTCGGGGTCTTTTTTCATTCCAGATGAATTTTTGGAGAGTTCGTTCTAGGTCTGTGAAATAGGTCATTGGTATTTTAATCGGGAGTGCATTGAATTTATAGATTGCTTTGGGTAGTATGGACATTTTAATGATGTTGATTCTACCAATCCATGAACATGGTATGTTCTTCCATCTGTCTATGTCTTCCTCTATCTCTTTTTTCAACGTCCTGTAGTTTTCTGAGTAGAGGTCTTTTACCTCTTTAGTTAAGTTTATTCCTAGGTAGCTTAATTTTTTTGGTGCGATGGTAAATGGGATTGTTTTTATAATCTCTTTCTGAAAGTTCACTATTGGTGTATAGAAATGCCTCAGATTTCTTGGGGTTAATTTTGTATCCTGCTACATTGCCAAATTCATTTATTAAGTCTAATAGTTTTTTTATGGAGTCTTTAGGATTTTTTATGTACAATAGCATGTCATCTGCGAATAAGGACAGTTTTACTTCTTAATTTCCAATTTGGATGTCTTTTATTTCTTTTTCTTGTCTAATCGCAATGGCTAATACTTCCAGTACTGGACAGATACATGCAAAAAAATGAAACTAGACCACCAACTTACACCATACACAAAAATAAACTCAAAATGGATAAAGGACTTAAATGTAAGATGGAAAAACCATAAAAATACTAGAGGAATCCAAAGGCAACAAAATCTCAGACATATGCCGAAACAATTTCTTCACTGATACATCTCCTAGGGCAGCCGTGGGCAAACTACGGCCCGTGGGCCAGATCCGGCCCATTTGAAATGAATAAAACTAAAAAAAAAAAAAAAAAAAAAAAAAAAAAAAAAAAAAAGACCGTACCCTTTTATGTAATGATGTTTACTTTGAATTTATATTAGTTCACACAAACACTCCATCCATGCTTTTGTTCCAACCCTCCGGTCCAGTTTAAGAACCCATTGTTTGCCCACCCCTGGCCTAGGGCATTGGAAACTAAAGAGAAAATAAACAAATGGGACTACATCAAAATAAAAAGCTTCTGCACAGCAAAAGAAACCATCAACAAAACAAAAAGAAAGCCCACTGCATGGGAGAACATATTTGCCAATGTTATCACTGGTAAAGGTTTAATCTCCAACATTTATAGGGAACTCATACAACTTAACAAAAGGAAGATAATCCAATCAAAAAATGGGCAAAGGACCTAAATAGACACTTTTCAAAAGAGGACGACGTTCAGAAAGCCAAGAGACATATGAAAACATGCTCAAAGTCACTAATCATCCAAGAGATGCAAATCAAAACAACAATAAGGTACCATCTCACACCTGTCAGAATGGCTATCATCAACAAATCCACAAACGACAAGTGCTGGAGAGGATGTGGAGAAAAGGAACACTCATGCAATGCTGTTGGGAATGCAGACTGGTGCAGCCACTATGGAAGACAGTATGGAGTTTCCTCAAAAAGTTAAAAATGGAACTCCCATTTGACCCATTGATCCCACTTCTAGGAATATATCCCAAAAAACCAGAAACATCAATCAGAAAGGATATAATGCATCCCTATGTTCATAGCAGCACAATTTACCATAGCTAAGATTTGGAAACAGCCTAAGTGCCCATCAACGGATGAATGGATTAGAAAACTGTGGTACATCTATACAATGGAATACTATGCTGCTGTAAAAAAGAAGGAATTCTTATCATTTGCAACAGCATGGATGGAACTGGAGAGCATTATGCTAAGTGAAATAAGCCAGTCAGTGAAAGAAAAATAGCACATGATCTCACTCATTTATGGATAATAAAGACCATTATAAACTGATGAACAAAAATAGATACAGAGGCAGAGCAGCATTAAACAGACTGTCAAACTACAGCAGGAAGGCTGGGGAGGGCTGGGAGGGGAGGGAGGGTAAGAGATCAACCAAAGGACTTGTATGCATGCATATAAGCATAACCAATGGACACAAGACACAGCGGGGTAGGGGAGGCTGGGGGAAGGTCAAGGGGGGAAAAAAGGAGACAAATGTACTACTCTTTGTAATATTTTAAGCAATAAAAAAAAAGAAAAAGAAAAAAAAAGAAATAAAGACCTCTCATTATTTGAACCTACCCCAGACCATACACATATAAAACCATGTTATTAGGAAAAGATTTTGAAAACAAAACTAATTCTGGAAGACTCTTCAAAGGGACTGCCTGACTGTGGCCACCACACTGTCACCTGAAACAGCATTCCAATGGACAGGAAAGCAATAGGGAAGGTGACCTGGGATTACTCTCGCCATGATAATTTATGTGGGATACATTGGCTGTGGCTAATGACCATCCCGTCCTATCAGAATGGCCAGTCACAGAGACCTCTGACTTCATATGTTGCCACCATTACCATAAAAGCCTATTTGCAAAGCTAGAGGTTCAAGATTCAGGTGCCATCATGAAAGGCAGGTCTGAAGTTACAGAGCCCCAGGGCTTGGGAAATGATGGAATCTCAAAAAAACAACAATTCAACAAAGTCTAATTCAGACTCAGTGCGGATCTGAATGCCTAATTCTATCTTAATGTTACAAATAACACTGTGCCCAAATAGTAAATCCTTCCTTGAAGCACTTTTATTACTTAGTGTTAGGATAGCTACACTCTACTACTGATCCTCCAGTTGCTCTATGATTTCCCTATGGCCTCTGATCTTCCTGACCTCTAAATCAGTGGTCACCAATCAGTGGTCCACAGACCACTGGTGGTCCGTGGTGTCTGAAAGGTTGGCGGCCGCTGCTCTAAATAACAACCAGAGGTTGATCCTCCTTCTTCCCTCTCTCTCCTCCACTCCATTTATCACAGGTGACTGTATCCAGTTTTGGTGCTTCAGAGAACAGATATAGGCCTCTATCTCTTAAAGTTGTACCTTCAGACCTGGCCTCTGCCTTTCCTTCTAGAATTACAAATACATCTTCCCAGTCAGCATCTCCACCTGAATGGCTAATGATAGAATTTCAAACCTATCTCTTGATTCTCAAGACTACTCAAAATGTGTTTCTCTCACAGTCTTCTCCATTGCAATTAAAAGCATCGTCATTGACTCAGATCCTTCCATTCCTGAATCTTCCTTTTACTCAAACCTTATAATCAATCCTTCAGCAAGAACCATCAGTTCTGCCTTCAAAATTTATCACAAATCACCTCTCCTATTACCTGGTCCAAACCACCATCCTCTCTCTTAACTCCTTTTGGTGATCTCCCTTCACCAGTCTGTCCTTTATGATGTGATCTTCCAACTCAGACCTCCACACATCCACACACTGAGGAAAGATGAAGGCTTTAGAAAGAGAATGGAAGTGCAGATGACTTAAAGGGGTCAATTCCTGATTCCTAGCTCCATATATTCTCCTTCCTTTTGTTGATCTGCTTATGAAAGCTCTTGTGATAGAACCACAATGCAGGCTCTCTTGAACCACATCCAATTTCATGACTGCCTCACTCTCAGTTAACAAAGAAAGGCATCTTTCTCACTCACTCTGTCTTGTGCTGCAAAGTGGTAAAAAGCCACAGAGGCACCAAAGAAATTAATATTATTGGAAAAATCATTTTAAAATCAAGGCATCATTTACCCAGAGTAAAGCTTTGAGTCTTTCCTTGTTTGTACGTATTCCTACAAAAAGAGAAATGTGGCATTAGACAAAGACACCTGGCCTAACTTCAGATGTTCTAAGTTAGGGTAGACTGTAAATGGGGCGGGGAGAGTGATGACCACTTTCTGCTTTCAGAACTTGACTCATTAATCCTGAGTGACTGTCAACAAAGGACATCCTTCTAAATGAGAGCAGTGCCAAAACAGAGGAAGCAAGAAATACTGGGTATGGAGCCTCACTTTACTAAAGCAAGAACCTCACAGGCAGGACTCGTGCCTTCTCTAAGAGTGGGATTATCTCAGTTTTTGCTTTTTTTTTTTAAGAATTCTGGGCAATAATTTGTTATAAAAGGCACCCTATCTAAAAGTTGGCTATGATGAGTCAGGAGAAAGAGCACCGTCACCCACCCAGGTCTCAGTCTAGCTAACATTTTTGTGATTTCCTGGGGGAAGAGGTGAACAATTCTGCACTGACTCCCAGCAGACCAATATTACGTCAGTAAAGAAACATTTCTAAGAGGTAGCATATATATATATTTTAAACATATACTCAAACTTAAAGGAGGTACATTAACTTTGACACAAAGAATACCGGGTGCTACAAATCTTTACTGAGAGCATGTATCTATCCCAGCCGTGGGCAAACTACGGCCCGCGGGCCAGATCCGGCCCGTTTGAAATGAATAAAACTACTGAAAAAAAAGACCGTACCCTTTTATGTAATGATGTTTACTTTGAATTTATATTAGTTCACACAAACACTCCATCCATGCTTTTGTTCCAGCCCTCCGGTCCAGTTTAAGAACCCATTGTGGCCCTCGAGTCAAAAAGTTTGCCCACCCGTGATCTATCTTCTCATCAAGCACTTTTCAGCTGACTTATTCCTATCATGTAATCCTTAGAATTAGATTAGCTTTTTTATTTCAGAGAGGAAAGGAGAGGGAGAGACAGAAACATCAATGAGAGAATCATTGATTGGCTGCCTCCTGCATGCCCCGCACTGAGGATTGAGCCTGTAACCCTGGCATGTGTCCTGACTGGGAATCAAAGATTGACCTTCTAGTTCATAGGTCAAACCTCAACCACTGAACCATACTGGCTGGGCTAGGATAACTTTTAATGCAATATAATCAATCCGATCATAATAACATAATATGCATAACTAGAGGCCCAGTGCACAGCCTGTGCCCTCTCGCAGTCTGGGACCCCTCGGGGAATGGGCCTAAGCTGGCAGTCAGACATCCTTAGCACTGCTGAGGAGGCAGGAGAGGCTCCCACCATCACTGCTGTACTGGCAGCCATCAGCCTGGCTTGTGGCTGAGCAGAGCTCCCCGTGGGAGCGCACTGCCCACCAGGGGGCAACTCCTGCATTGAGTGTCTGCCCCCTGGTGGTCAGAGTGTGTCATAGTGACCAGTCATTCCCAGTGGTTCTGCTGTTAGGGTCAATTTGCATATTACCCTTTTATTATATAGGATATGTAAACATTGTATAAACAATATACCTAATAATCATTAGAACTTGAATTCTAAGCATCTCAATATCTTTTATGTATACTATTAATTTACACCAAACTTTATCATTTCAATATCTTTTATGTATACTATTAATTTCCACCAAATCTGATCTCGTTCTAGTAATAATATTCACCCATAGACACATGAATTGAAATTTTAAATGCCCTCTTCATTTCTCTACCTCAATAAAAGATGCAATTGCAATGGCATTATATTTTATATTTAATAATTATCAATTTTTGTTTAATTTTGTTTCAATCCTGTATCAATAATTAAAATAAGAATCCTTTTTAGAAATTATTAACACTTAGAGTTTTATATCCAAAGACACTATAAAATTAAAAAAAAAAACTTCAGGGGGAGGAACCAAGATGGCAGCATAGGTAAACACCTGAACTTGCTGCCTCACACAACCACATCAAAACTACAACTAAGCCCAAAAAAACCGGTTTGGCTCAGTGGATAGAGCGTCAGCCTGTGGACTGAAAGGTCCCGGGTTCGATTCCGGTCAAGGGCATGTACCTTGGTTGCGGGCACATCCCCAGTGGGAGATGTGCAGGAGGCGGCTGATCGATGTTTCCCTCTCATCGATGTTTCTAACTATCTCTCTTCCTTCCTCTCTGTAAAAAATCAATAAAATGTATTTAAAAAAAAAAAAAACTACAACTAAAAGACAAAACAGATAACATCCAGAACCACAGGAAGACTGGCTAAGTGGAAGTCTGACAAGTAGAGGGAAAGAGAAAAGCGCACCTAGACTGGTAGGAGGTGCAGAGGTACAGAAGAGCGGAGGTACGGAGGCTCGCAAAACAGGCTGGCAACTGGATACGCTGTGGTCTTTTTCAATCAGGAGGGAGATACAAACTCCTGACTGCTCTGAACTCCAGTTCCTGGCAAGACTCTGGGGACTCATACTCACACGGGGAGAAACTGGACTGTCTGGCATCAGGCCGGAACACGAGGACGGCTTTCTCTCAGAGGTGCTGGCAGCGTTCATTGTTCCTGCACGGGGCTGCAGAACACAGAGACCCAGGGACCTATCCGGGGCAGGGCCGACGGGCAACCATTGCTGTTTGCAACGCCCTGTGATTCTCTGAAACCTCACCCCACCCAACTTACAATCCCACCCAAGCTGTGCACAGAGGCTTTTGCATATGAATGGCCTGGCCCTTTGCAATCTAAAACCTAACAAACTGCAGCTGGGTCAAAGAACCCCAGAGCTTCCAAAAGAAGGCCTAAGGCTCGTCAGCAGCCTGCATTGCTTCACAGCTGGGCCTCATCTGGGCACCTCCAAACCCCAAACAAAGAGGAGGAATCTGCAGATCTTTCTGTAGTTCCTGCTGGGTGGCCTCAGGCAGTGCCTGACTGCACCTCCTTGGAGATTCAAAAGCCAGTATACCCAGTGGTCAGAGTGAGACCACACCAGATTACAACTCCTCAGATCCATAAGACACACTCTCAGTGAGCACCAAAGCCCCATTGAAGCAAGTCCTGCCCCATACGGGTATTTCCAGCACCGAAGTTCTCCCATTGTAGACACAACTGGTCCTCACAGCTCATTGGTCTGGAGGTCAATTCCTCCAAGTGATACCAATAGCAATCAAGGCTTAACTACAACAAGCCTGTGCACACAGCCCACAAAGGGGTGCACCAAGAACATCCACCTGAGGTGACTGGGCAGGCTGAACCACTGGGCCCTATAAGACACCTAGCAAACAAAGCCACTCTATCAACACAGGGAAGCAGCCAAAATATGGAGACAAGCAAACTACTGGATACAGAGTTCAAAACCACAGTTATAAGGTTACTCAAGAATCTTCTAGCAACCTCTGAGAAATTTAGTGAGACCCTCAAGGATATGAAAAAGGGACAATTAGAAATTAAGCATACACTGACTGAAATAAAGAATAATATACTGAGATGCAAGAGCAGGTGAGAGGATTCCAAGAATCAAGTCAAAGATTTGAAATACGAAGAAGTAAAAAACACCCAACTGGAAAAGCAAAAAGAAAAAAGAATCCAAAAAATATGAAGATAGTGTAAGGAGCCTCTAGGACAAATTCAAACATACCAACATCCAAATTATGGGGGTGCCAGAAGAAGAGAGAGAGCAAGATATTGAAAACCTATTTGAAGAAAGAATGACAGAAAACTTCCCCTACCTGGTGAAAGAAATAGACTTACAAGTCCAGGAAGTGCAGAGAACCCCAAACAAAAGGAATCCAAAGAGGACCACACCAAGACACATCATAATTAAAATGCCAAGGGCAGAAGACAAAGGGAGAATCTTAAAAGCAGCAAAAGAAAAACAGTTAGTTACCTACAAGGGAGTACCCATATGATTGTCAGCTGATTTCTCAACAGAAACTATGCACGCTAGAAGGGAGTGGCAAGAAATATTCAAAGTGATGAATAGCAAGAACCTACAACCAAGATAACTCTACCCAGCAAAGCTATCATTTAGAATTGAAGGTCAGATAAAGAACTTCACAGATAAGAACAAACTAAAGGAGTTCGTCACCGCCAAACCAGTATTATATGAAATGTTGAAGGGTATTCTTTAAGAAGAGGAAGAAGAAAAAGGTAAAGATAAAAATTATGAACAACAAATACATATCTATCAACAAGTGAATCTAAAAATCAAGTGAATAAAAAATATGATGAACAGAATAAACTGGTGAATATAATAGACTCAGGGGCATAGAAAGGGAGTGGACTGACAATTCTCGGGGGGAAAGGGGGTGTGGGAGGTGCGGGAAGAGACTGGACAAAAATCGAACACCTATGGATGAGGACAAGGGGTGGGATGGAAACCAGGTGGAGGGGAGAAAAAAGAGGAACAACTGTAATAATCTGAATAATAAAGACTTATTTTTTAAAAAAACTTCAATGTGTGTGTATATAGGGACTATGTATGTGTACGTACACACACACACAGGTAGGATGATCATTAAAACATTTTCACATATAGCCCAGCCAGTGTGGCTCAGTGGTTGATTGGCATCCCATGCACCAAGTGTTCCCTGGTTGGATTCCTGTTCCAGGCATATCCTCGGGTTGGGGGCTCAATCCCCAGTAGGAAGCAGCTGATCAACGTTTTCCCCTCATGGATGTTTCTATCTCCCTCTCTCCCTCTCCCTTCATCTCTCTCTCTCTAAAAACTCAATAAAAACATGTTTTTAAATTGTTTTTAATATTTTCACATATAAAAACCACAAAATAAAATGTGTGAAGTAGGAAAGAGACATGAGTTCAAGAAGAAAAATAAATACATATTTTCAGACAGTTAAAAAGAGCTGAGTTGTGTATTTTTTAAATGGATGGTAGTATGTATCAAGTCATCTTGTTAAATGAGTAAAATGCACAAGGTCAAGGTGACTGACTCCCAGTTAGAGAATAACATCTAGATATCAAACACTCTGCTATGCCATTTATATACTTAATCTCATTTGATTTACTCCTTGAAAATTCTGAAAGGAAAGCTATTCTCCTTATTTTTAGTTGAGTAAACTGAGTTTCAGAGGTTGAATAACTTGGCCAGGTTGCATCAGTAATAAAATGGCTGTTAAGATTAAAATACAGATCCTGGACTTTAATAATTTGATGCTACAGTTTTATTCACTGTAACATGTTATTATATTTCCCTCACAATAGTCTACATTTTCTCATATCAGCTTTATAGGTAATGGAACTAAGACTCGGGGAGTAAAGAGATTTGTCCCAGGAAAGAAAGCTATGTAGAGACGCAGCCAGAACTCAGGTGCTGTCACCCCAGCTCTCTCTTTCTGGAATCCTACACATGCATAGCCTGACACACAAATGTAAAGGAATGCACACAAGGTCACACTGCTAGAGAGAGAAAAGGCTGAATTAGTTTAAAACTAGGTCAAGTGCTTATTAATCAAATGAACTTTTCAACATATTATATTGTGCCACTGCCAAACACTTATGATTTCACAAATGTTACAGACTTTCTGAGGGATGATAAAGATTTGTTCTGAGCATCAGCCATAGTAATGACAACGTAAGTAACCTGAGGTGACAGGCACAGCTTAGCTAGGATGTGCATGCCTATGGCCACAGGAGACTACTGCCACTCCCTGCTCCAGATAGGGCAGAAGACCTACCCGCACACAGGTCAGCTTTGATCTCTGCAAAGTGCAACCTTACTATGGATATTTAGTGTTATTCAATACCATTTCCCTATGTTCCAGTATATATAAACAAATAGTTAATTTTTAAATCAGGATGAAAATTTTTAATGATGCCAAAGAATTTATAGCTCTAGAAAAAAATAATATAGTAGAAATAGGCAGGTCTTTCTTTCTTTCTTTCTTTCTTTTTTTAAAGGGGGCAGGTCTTTTTTCATGCTCACACCCAAGTTGAGAAATCAAGTAGGAATATCACAATTTTCTCACCAAAATAGCACACCACTTGCATGTGCTTGCATGATGCTCACATGTGCCTTACAATAATGAACAATTAAAAACTGAAAAAACAGTAAGTTCCAGCTACAATAGCAGATAGTTTACAGCTGAGGGCTCTTGGTTTCAACCGATGTTAGGTACAATACTTGCTAATAGGGTATTTACTTCCTACTTCACACTGTTTCAACTTGGATAGTAAAAACTTTGGTTGAGTAACAGAAGTCAGGTCTCTACTCTCCACAGCATCATAAATTTTAATGATAAACATTTTTATATTTTCCTCCCCTCATTAAAAAGTAAAAAGTTGTGAAGAAAACAGAAGATAATTACAGTATCAAAAAATCCGATAATGTTAGATTTAACACTATGCTTATGTTGCAGTCTGCTACTAAACAATTTGCATTGAAAATGGAGTAGGTATTTATCTCTATCACTACAACTATAAATAGGAAAGTATAAATCAGATCATGGTGACAGTTCAAGTGGAAAATTTAGGAGCAGAAAGATTTTCAGCAATATATGACAAATTCAATTATTTATTTAGACTTAAATCTGTTAAAGGTATAATCAAATTTTAAAGAGCAAGCAAAGCTAATTGCTAAACAGCACAAGAAAATGAGAGACAAGATTATTTTCATTTAAAGATTCTGATCTAGGAGCCTAAATAAAAAGTAAGAGAAACACCTTCACGGAAGGTGACTGTCCTAAGAGTCTTTCATCACAAAAACGCACCTCCAACAACCTGACTTTCACGTGAGGAAAATGGGGTCATTTTTTAAAGTAAACTGTTGTTGGAAGGTAACTTTTAATTTGCTCACATAATGTAAATTGCTATGGTGAATGCGCGCTGGGTCAAGCAAACACGGTAGCTGGAGTCAGATGTGACCCCGCAGCCCAGGTGTTCAGGAAAAGTGCTGTTAACAGTGAGGATTGATGATCTAATCAAACTGTCACAGCCAGAGCCTCGGCAGGGTGGCTGCAGGATAATATTCAGAAAGCAAGCACATGCTTAGTGTTACTTCAAATTGATGCTGACATTTTCAATTGTGAAAAGAAATTTTTTCCTAAGTAATATAGGAAACAACTCAGCTAACCTTCCGGAGGATATCAGATAATCATAGTAAGTTGGTGTACAAAAGCTAACTTCTCAGAAATGTGAGCACACATGAAATACAAATAATCAGAAATTTTAGAGATTTACTATAGTAATCAACATTTTAATTACTCTCTGTTTTCTTAGATGTACAGTACTACTGCGATGAATATTCTCTCCACGTACAAACAAAGCAATATTTTTAGCCTGGTATTTGCATTTGGTAGCGAAAAATTCCCACAAGGGTACAAATAACCACGAGTCACGTGCTGATTAATCTGAGACTTCTAAAGTCACGTGTTAATTAAAGTAATTAATATAATCTTTCCTGACAATACTATGTATTTGTCACATGGCATGCACAAAGAAACTGATTGGACAGTCAGATTTCCAAAAAAAAAAAAAAAAAAAATGTCCAACCCAAAATATTAAGAGTTTTTGTTAAATCACTGATGGTGGCATTTCAAAACTGAGTGCCTAATTATTAAACAACAGCTCCTCCTAGAAAATATCCAGACCACTCTACAAATAGGTGATAATTTACAAATAACTCAAGTGCACAAAGAAATATTCTGCACATAAAGGAAAGAAAAAAGACAATGAAATGCGTGTGACTTCCAGTGAAGCGGTCCTCAGCCCCCTCCTGCATGGTTCCAGCAGTTCCGAAGGTGCACAGACTGGGCCTACAGACGCCAGCTTTGTGGTCCTGCTCGTCTGTATTCCTGACCACGTCCTGAGCTCTCCAGGCACAGCCTTTCCTCAGCAGCCAAGGACAATCAAGTGGGTTAAACTGCTTCATGTTTTCAAAACACGTTCTAAAGCATCCTCGTGAAAATTTTTCGCTCTGTCATTCCTGACCTTTTTGAAATGGTGCCCCAGTAAGGATTAATATTGATAAAAACCACATTATTTCTGTCATTCACCACTGACACACGGATCCACGGTAACACAACACAGAGACCCTGGTTCTTATATAAATATGACAAAAGTAGAGATATGGAACTTTCTTTTTCATGAGGAGTCAGAAAAAGGGTATACATTTTCTGGCAAGATATTTCTTAAAATTTGCATTTTTAAAATTTCTGATAAAATCTAGTAAAATGTAAAATCACATAAAGCATTTCAGAAAATCAATTTAAAAACTGTTAATATGCATGAGCGAAATGTTTTTCTCCTAAAAGTACACACCATGCATTCTGCTCTCACAATGCAAAGTGAGTGTTGCATGTCTACTTCTATGTTAGGAGAAATCCATCAACATGTTCTGGAAGTTTGTGTGAGCCTTCACCAGAGGGAGGGACTGGGATCAGCACATTCCCGAGCCACAGGGCTGGGTGAAGGAAGTATTCCCACTGATGGCAAATCTGCCACTAAGAACAGTCCCACAATGGTGCTGAGTAAAAGCTCCCAAGTAGTTCACACACAGAGCAAGGGAGCACCAAGGACTTTCCACTCACTCCATCACCTCAAGATTTGGGTAAAGCTCTTAACATTGCGTACTGCATAGAAATCTGTAATACATACGCCAGGGACCGCACATTTTTGGGCAAACTGCACATTATTTAAATCATCATAATGCACTTTAAGTGTTGTTTTTCAATAATTATAACATTTTTATTTATAAAAACAAACAATTAAACAGTTAAAGTTCCTAGTACTTTTTTAACATATGGTACTGCGTATAAAACATTTTCCTCTATGAAGAGGGACCAAACAAAATTTACATAAGTATCTAGATTTGCTCCTTTTTCCATGGGCGTGAAAAACGAGAACACTCGTGAGCGGTCCTTAACAGATGGCACGTGAAACACGAGAAAACTCCTGAGCAGTACGAAATATGTTAAATATTGGGCTTGGAGGACTAAGTGCTTCTGGTATTTTCACTTGACATTCAAACAAAATTGCGTGACAATTAGAGAGTTTAGGTAAAAGTTGGACCCTGCTCACACCACCACTCACCAAGAACCAGGAAAGGTCTCAATTTTTTAAAAAAATGTATTTTATTAACTTTTTACAGAGAGGAGGGAGAGGGATAGAGAGTTAGAAACATCAGTCAGCTGACTCCTGCACACCCCCTACTGGGGATATGCCCGCAACCAAGGTACATGCCCTTGACTGGAATCGAACCTGGGACCCTTCAGTCCGCAGGCTAATGCTCTATCCACTGAGCCAAACCGGTTAGGGCAGGTCTCAATTTTTTTTAATGTTGCTATGGAATCCATTCCCTCTTTGTGATTACTAAATTCTATATGGCACAATGCCTTAAGACACCTACATGTTGGAAAAGTAAAAACTTCCACTAGCAATTGGCTCACAGCTACTCTGTTAGAATATGGACTAATTTATCACAAATTTATCACAAATCTTTACTTGACAATTTATTACAAATTTAATTATTAAAGTTTTCCTGGGTTATTGAGAGTTGAATAAAATATGTTAACATTAAAACCAGTAGACATAAGCATATGAAATCTAAATTTAACATATTAAGTATCTTTCCTTTCAGTGGATAATCACTATTTGGTAATTTAAACACAGAATATTCTTTTCCAATATTTTCTATCAAAGATCCCACATAATAAAGGCTAATATGAAAATTGACTGAACGGTGGAACAACTGGTCAATATGACACACACTGACCACCAGGGGACAGACGTTCAACACAGAACTACCCCCTGTTGGTCAGTGCACTCCCACTGGAGGAGCACTGCTCAGCCAGAAGCTGGAAGGCGCGGCCTAAGCCAGCAGTCGGACAGACATCCCCTGAGGGGTCCCAGACTGTGAGAGGGCACAGGCCAGGCTGAGAAACCTCCCCCCACCCAGTGTACAAATGTCGTGTACCGGGCCTCTAGTTGTTAATAAAAAAGGAGAGGAAATGAGTAACAGAAGAATTTTAGAACTGGTATGATGCAATGCAAATTATAAATTCCTTTGAAATCTCAAATTTTTTGTATTTGCTACACAGAATACAGGTATATAATAATACTCTTCTCCATCCTTCCAATGTCCAACTATGCCCTATTGGTGGGAGATTGAGTGGAAGTCTGGTTGAATGGAACAAATTAGGAATACCCTTAGAAGTTCCAGTTCTAGAACTTACCCAAAGGAAATCTATAATAATTAAAGCTTAATATGCTAATTAGACCAAACATCCTTCCGGACATCTTTCCTTCCATACAAAGCCGCAGCAGGTGGGGGCCACGGCAAAGGCGGCCACCCCGGTGGTGGGGGCCAACGCCTTTGCATGAATTTCGTACATTGGGCCTCTAGTAAACTAATAATTGGACAAGATTTACACAAACCAGTGTTTGTACAGTAAAAACTTAGAAACATGATGACTATCCATTAAAATAATATGATGATATATACATATAAGCAATAGATTATAAGGCCATTAAATCATTAAGTAGATTTGTATTTATAAAATTGCATGGAAGAATGTCCATGGCATATGGACAAACCAAAGTCTCAAAACACTGTGATCAGAATGATTCTCACACAGAATTCTGAACACACTTATGCAGATACATGAGAACTGAGGGATGCCAGCATTAAGTAGCCAAGCTAACTGTGCCTACCTTTGAGGGATGATATTTGTGATTCTATTTATTTTTTCTACTTATATGTGCTGATTGCATTTTTAACCAGCATAATTCATTCATTCAAGACAAAATGCTTTATTTTTTGGACAGATTCTGACATAAAATGAGAAGAAAGAAGAAAATGGCTATATTTTTAAGGAAGGATCATGTTCTTCCAGAAATACCATGTGTCGATATACCATTTGAAAGAGCCAGTGTACTTGGAAGACTTTGGGAATGTTTATTGTTGGTACAGAGTAATCCACATACTCTCTGTCAGTCACAACCAGTAGCATTAATTGAAGAGGTAACTGAAAGAGATTGCAGGTGATCCCTGCTGCTACAGTAAATGTTTTTTTCATGTGAACCCATAAACTAGACCTCGGTTTCTATCTACTGTGTTGCTACCATTAACATCATATGCAAACTGACTAAGAAGCATACATGTGCATCTGCTATAAAGTTTTATTCAAAATACTAAAGTGCATCTTGCTTACAGGTATAATATATCCAACTGACTTTCATTTTCACTATATAATTGAATATACTTAGAAAATATTAAATTAACAATTTAAATCTCTGACAAATTATTTGAAAGAACATTCCTTTTTATTCAGTTATCACTGATAGCATTAAATTACCATTTTCATGGCCCACATTTGTGATGCTCTAAATCAAGCATGTCAAACTCAAAGGCAAACACGGGCCAAATAAACAAGGTGTAAGTTTATTTGGGTTGCAAAAAAACAAAAGCTTCAATATTCGTAGAAACTTAGGCTTATTTTGACAGAGACATGCTGACTACAAAGGGCTGAAATAAATGAATAATCATTAACATAAAATAATAGAACATTTTAATAAAAATATTTTTTTCTTGAATAGTAACTTACCGGACACTGAATAACTGCACAAATTAATAAGTGTAACACAAATAAACCTATTTTTCTTGTTTTCTGAAAGCAAAATATTTCCTCTTGGGCACACCAAACAAGTCAGTACAAGACTAATGACGTGGCAATCAGCTGCTAAAATACTCGCTGCTAGTATTAGTGGAGAGAAATGGTGCACCTGTGTGTAAGGCATGTAAAGGAAGTGAATGCAACACGATTATAGTAATCAGTCAATAGTGAATGCTGTAATTAGTTATTAGTAACTAGAGGCCCAATGCACAAAATTCGTACAAGAGGCTCGGCCCCAGCAGCTGCAGCGGCTGCCTTGGCCCTCACAGCCCCAGCTTGGTCGGGAAGGTCGTCCGGAAGGATGTCCAGAAGGTCGTTCGGCTGTCCAGTCTAATTAGCATATTATGCTTTTATCATTATAGAATTATTATAGATTATGTATAACAGGATATTGTAAAAATTAAGTTAGTAAATTTTTATTAAAACTTTTCTTACATACAATCATATTGGCTGGGCTGCAAAAATATTCGTTGTGGGCTGCGAGTTTGACATGCTTGCTCTAAATTTACTTACAATGTAAACAGTAAAGATGAATTTCCACAAAAGCACATTGATAAGAAGAAAATGGAAACATGAAGATAACTTTATAAAATTAAGCTCATCTGCCGTAACCGGTTTGGCTCAGTGGATAGAGTGTCAGCCTGCGGACTGAAAGGTCCCAGGTTCGATTCCGGTCAAGGGCATGTACCTGGGTTGCCGGCACATCCCCAGTAGGAGGTGTGCAGGAGGCGGCTGATCGATGTTTCTCTCTGGGTTTGAACGTATATTTTATTGATTTTTTACAGAGAGGGAGGGAGAGGGATAGACAGTCAGAAACATCGATGAGAGAGAAACCTTTCAGTCCGCAGGCCAACGCTCCATCCACTGAGCCAAACCGGTTTTGGCAATAAAATATATTTTTTTAAAAATTAATCTCATCTATATTGAGCAAATACTATTATTACAAACT